>NC_056746.1:932425656-932703156 GCF_019279795.1 Protopterus annectens
GCAGATGCTGTATGCTGACTGAGTAAAAAAACTCTAGCTATACTCTGTCGCATAGCGTCTACTCCGAGGAGATCTCTGATTAACATACAAAGCCATGTCAAACCCAGAGCAGTTGAACATGCTACACTTAATCAGAGTCCCACACTCCAGGGACCTAAACCTTGTCATCACAATGAACAAAACATGCTGGAGGGATAGGTTCTTGACCCAGAGACTCCCCATACTCTGGAATAGACTGCCCATACATGTCAAGCAGAGTGCCTCACTGGCCCCCTTCAAAAGGAACCTTGACTGGATGGGAGATACGAAGTTTACCCCGGGGATCATGTCAGTCGCCCTGCTAGACAGGGGTCCAGAGAAGTAACTATTGTGGGAAGAAATAGCCAGGGAAATGTTATGACTAGGCTTGTATAGGCCCTAGAGCTGATAGCCTAGTACCAACCTATGATTGTTTCAGACAAATGGGTTCTGCAGCTGATCCAGCTAGAATACAGATAGCAGTGGGAGGAAATTCTTCCTTTTTTGGGAATTCCCCTGCATCTGCCTGGCTGAATCCTTCTGTTTGCTCCTGTCCTACAGCACATGCTGTCTCAGGGGTAATAGAAGCAGTTCCTCCTTCCCAGTAGTGAAACAATTTTACTCAAAAAATGTGTTTAATGTCAAAGAAAGAAAATGCCTGGAGACCAGTTCTTGATCTATCTTAAAGTGTCTAGCTGCCATCACACCCCATTGCAGGCTTCAGGGTATCCACATCTTTCCATATTTAGATGACTTGTGTATGTTTTGCAGTCTTTTTCAAAGTGTCAGGAATGTGTCACTTGGGTGAGAGATCTCCTACACAGGCCAGGATTCCTGGAGAACATTCAAAAGTCTTTTATGACTCCATCACACAGAAATGTGTTGCTGGGGTGTCTGCTAGATCCCTCAGTGCAAGAGCTTTTCTTCCACAGGAAAAATGTCTATAGAGCCATTCCAAGGGTTTTCCACTCAGACTTCAGTCACTGTGAGGGAATACCTCAGGATTCTGGGTCTGATGGCATCCATGATTCTTATGATATCTCTGGCAAGACCCCACACGAGGAAGATGTAATGGTATCTCATTGGTCCCAGCACCGATACCTATTGACTTTTCAAATTCCAACTCTGCAGTTTGCGAAAAGAGTAGTCACTTCGTGGAGACATTAAATATACCCAAATCCATGTCTCCCCTTCTGATCCAAAGCAGTAAGTCACTAAAGGTGTCTTATCAAGGGGAATAAAATTGCAAGGTATCTGTGACAACAAAGACAGCCGCAAGCCCATAAACAGTCTGGTTTATATTATATTCTCGAAAGCCGACAATGTCGAATCTGACATTGTCGACACGAGAATATCGAACGCTCAGAATCTCAAGCATGTAAATGGAAATCTCCATAAGGGGAGATTTCCATTTACTGCAATGTAGTACAGTCTCAGAGTTTGTATATTTATGTAGCGGATGGTGGTGTGTGTGCAGCTCCCCACGTGGGGAGGTGCAGGGGGGCTTGCCCCCCTGCTTAAACCCGTAAGGGTACTTTTTTCTTTTTGTTTTTTGTCTTTTTATAAGGTCAATGTTTGAAGACGTCGACCATATGTTCGATGTTTTCAAATGTCGATCTTATAATATAGACCCAAGCAGTCAAGTTGTCTGCTCTTATCAAGGCTCTCAACTCTCTGAATCATCTTTGGTTCCCAGGACCTCTTCAGGTAGTTACAGACAATAACACAGTGATGTACATAAACAGGCAAGGGGAAACAAGACCTTACCCCCTATGCAGCCTAGCCGTGTTAGTTTGGGGTATCGTTTTATGGCACAGTCTTGTTAAGCAGACATCCAGCATTCCATTACAGCAAACTTGTGTGATAGACAAGCTGAGCAGGACAAAGGCAGACCCTTACAAATGAAAAACTAGATCAGGGGTCTTCTAAGATTTGATCCATCTTTGGGAAGTTCCTCAGGCAGACCTTTTTGTGTCACAACAACCAGTAATCACTAACAAATGGCAAGAGCGTTACAAAAACAAGGCAAATAACCAACCAAACCGAGAGGTAATGCTGTGGAAGACAAGAGGGTTTGAACACAACAAATGGCATAGTTGAAGCACCAAACAGTTTTAATAAATGCAATTGAATGCTTTCATCCCAAAATAACCAAGGGACTTCATCAAAATCAAAGCAAGAGTACATCACTTTCTTTTATACTGACATATCATGTCATCAATTAAACATTTAATGCTGATGATATGGAATAAAATACACTCTCAAAAAATGAGTAATTGCATAAAAATATAAATATACTGTGTAATCGTCAAATATCAAATAGTTATCAAAACTTTAAAAGTGTGGATCTCCTCTCCAATCAGCTGGCAAAATTTTGCTCCAGCATTCCATGCAAGAAGGCTTGGAAGACAGATGCCTTTTTGTTTCCTTGAACAAGAATGTTTCTGTATGGCTTTCATCCCCTTCCACTGAAATCCAGGGTACTTATGAAGATTTAGATGGAATCCCCCAAGATCATTGTGGTGACTGCCCCAGGCAACAGTGGAAAGATAGCCTGATATAAAATCCTATGCAAATGGGAAAACGTTTTTCAAGTTGGTGCTAACAACATAATCAGCATCCATTCCAAGGCTAGTGTTTCTTTGGATCTAAAGTAGTTTACTTCATTTGATCTTCAACCTGTGGGAATATGGATCCGAGCCGGAAAAGATTACTAGCATCAACTCTGATCTCCAGACTCCTCCGCTTACCTATAATACACCTCCCTTGCCTTCCATCCCCATATCTCGTTTGCCGTGATTTGTGAAACATCGTGTTTCTAGAAATCTAGCTAGCAGGGTGTTTTTTGACTGTAAGTTTTAAACATTTTTTTGGTAGATTAGCCATTTCAGATTAGTGTAGGTACCCTTTCTCCCCTCCCTTCGCTTTGGCATCGTGTGTAGACTTGTAGTACTTGTTAGTGTAGTTTGTCTGTGGTGCCCCTCCCCCCTTTCTAGTCCATCTAATGTGGTGAGTGGGTTTGTGTTAAATTTTAGGAAGAAAGTTTTTGTTTCTTTCTTTTAGATATGGCTGAAAAGCTTATTTTTAAATGATGCACAGTGTGTGGTCATAAGCTTTCCCCAGCGGATGGCCACACTTTGTGTGTATTGTGTTTAGGTGTGGCCCAACTCAGTGTTGACTGTTCCATTTGTGTGGGGTTCAACCCCTGAGCTTTGAAGGATAGAAAGGCCAAGTTGGCCCTCAAGGGGCTGCTTCCTGCCACTGATCCTCCCTCCTCGTCCTCTGCTTCAGTCACTGCAGCTGCCGTGACTGCCTCTCCTGATTCTCTGCCTCTGGCCTCCCCTCCCTCCCAAGCTGGGACTCAAACTCCCGGTAGCAGAGCAGAGAAGGAGTAGATAGCGGGAGAGAGAGTCGAGGATGGAGAAGAGGAAGAGGTCTCTGGACTTGTCACCAAGCAAGTCTGCTCGGATCTGTGACTCTCCTCGCTCCAGTCTCTGAGGTTCTCCCCGGAGCCGGAGGAGGCGCGCCCAGTCTCCTGGGCCTCAGCTCCCAGACCGGCCAGGTCGAAGTCTGTGGCCTTGTCTCTGTCGATCCGTTATCTCTCGGACATGGATCTGGATAAGATGATGAGATGCTTTATCCCATACACAGATCCAGATGGGGGTTTTGCCAGCTCCCCCTCCCTCAGGAGGTGGCAGCTTGTTTCCCTTTTTCAACCTTTTACTCCTTCCCCGATCTGACCTTTGGCTTTGGAGTTCTCAGATCCAAGGTTGGCCTTGGTCAGGGCATCAGCGCCGATGGTCCTCGATGCCGGCAGCTGCCTGGAGCATCTCAGATCCAAGCCACTCTGAGCCAGAGCCTGGAGGTCGGATCTGAGGGAGTGGATCCTTTACCATTGGCTCAGATATTGTCGGTCCAGGTTCCACGTCTCAGAGCTCCGGCCACTTATTGGCTTCACAGGAGGTCTGTTTTCCTTCAGCGTTTGATGTAGTAG
This sequence comes from Protopterus annectens, assembly GCF_019279795.1. Classification (NCBI taxonomy): domain Eukaryota; kingdom Metazoa; phylum Chordata; order Ceratodontiformes; family Protopteridae; genus Protopterus; species Protopterus annectens. The sequence goes on from NC_056746.1 coordinate 932,429,669, forward strand.
AACGGGTCCTCTCCTTCAGATCAAGGCCTCCGACCACCCCCTCAAGGTCCACCCAAACACCCTCAGTTCTGTCTGTGGTCTCCATTGTCTTACCAGAGGGACAGCCCGTGCATGAAGGGCCCCAGACAGTTCCACCAGAGGAACAGATGGCTTGCGAGCACACCCCAGAGAGCCCTACGGGAGATGTGCCTCGCAAGCATACGTGTAAGAGGAGGCACTTGGACTCCCCTGAGTCCCTAACCAAGGACACAGACTTAGATGAGTGGGAGGGCTCACCAAGATCACCTCCTGATGTCTCCTTTGGAGACATCATGGAGATCCTGTGCCAGTGGGAAGTTGGTCTGCCCCCAAGCCCTCCTCTGATGAGTTTGTGCTTCTAGAGGCCTTCAGCATGGGCCCGTCTACATCTTGGGTGCCCCCCCCCCCCGTGGATCCTTTAGTGGATTTGATCACCTCACGGGTGTGGAAGGAACTTGATACCTTGGAGCCAATCCCCAAGCATCCCGATAAGGTTTTGAGTCCTCCTATAGACAGGCCTTCCTGGAACAAGGGCTCCCAGTGGATGCCATGGTGGTAGAAGCAGCCATGAAGAAGGCTGACCAAGAGTCTCTGATAATGGACTAGCTGGGGAAGCAGGTGTATGCTTCAGCTACCTTTTCAATAAGGGCGCTGAACTACTTGGCTCGTGTCACGAGACTCCAACGTGACCTGGTGAAGGAGCTGGAGAAGTCTCCACCCAAGTCCATGTCGCAGGAGGACAAGGCTTTGTTCTCTGCGAAAATGGCCACTTTGAGAGCAGTATTGAATATGTCCATGTGACTCCTCTCCCATGCAATGGAAGGAGTGGCTAGGGCAGCTGGGTCCGGACGGGAAGACACACTCTGCCATCGGGATCAGATTCTCTAACCCTCAAAGGTCCTTTCCCCAGAACCAGAGAGGGCAAAAGAAGATGTGGTTCCGGAAGTCTCAGTATTCCCAGCACACTCAGGGCTCTTCTTCCCTCAGAGGCAGAGAAAGACAGAATGGACACTGGCCCAGAGGCTGAGGGGGTCTGTGAAACTTTGGGTCTCAAGAACCTTTCTCGGACAGACCCGGGCAGCAACCCTGAGGGGTTGCCTGACTGCTGTACTCTGGAGGCAGTCTGGGGAAGATTGTCCTTGCACCCAGTGGCATGGGAGTCCATAACAATGGACCGCTGGGTGCTGCAAATCATATCCAGAGGATATTCTATCCCCTTCGTGGGTTCTCCAACACCTCCAAACTCTCCCGGACGTTCCACCCACACAAAAGGAGGCAGTAGCACCTGAAATTTCCAAGCTGCTAGGAAAACTAGCCATCAAAACCGTCCCCCCAGATCAGTCCAGATCGGGCTTCCACTCCATGTTCTTTTTGGTGCAAAAGAAAATGGGGGGCTTAAGGCCCATTCTGGACCTCTCTACCTTGAACCTGTCAGTGGCCAAAGAAAAGTTCCGGATGGTCACACTACAGTCCATCATATGCCATACCTGCAAAAGAGCGACTGGATGTGCTCGTTAGATCTCCAGGATGCTTACTATCACAAAAAAATGCACAGAAGCTTCAGGAGGTTCCTCCGCTTCCAGCTAGGGGCCAATCATTACCAATTTTGAGCCCTACCCTTTGGTCTCACCACAGCCCCCTGAGTGTTTACCAAAGTGATGGTGGTGGTAGCGGCTCACCTGAGGCTTCAGGGGATTCAGGTCTATCCGTACCTGGACAATTGGCTCTTCACTGCTCCCACCAGGCGTCTACTTTCCCAAACCAGGGACTACTTTATGACACTTGCCCTGAGCTTGGGTATCACAATCAACACATCCAAATCTCTGCTAGAGCCTGTACAGGTGATAGACTACATTGGTGCCAGGACAGACACTCCAGGGCAAAGTGTTCCTGACCTCGAAGTGAGTTCAAAACCTCAGGATGCATGTCACCCTAATTTACCATTTTCATCTCCCGACAGCGTAATCTGTATTAAGAGCCCTAGGCTCGATGGCGGCGACCATAACTCTCCTTCCATGTGCCCGACTACACATGCGGATTCTTCAGTGGACTTTGGTGGTTCAAGTGGTCCCTGTTGGATTTACCACTAACTTATCCTATCCACCTAAGTCATGTCAGTCGTCCCTCCTATGGTGGATAAGCTCTCCGGATATTTTGGAGGGACAACCCTTCGTTCCAGCCCCGGCCCAAGCCACAGTGACCACGGATGCCTCCCAACTCAGGTGGGGGGGCTTTGTTCGGGCAGGACAGTCCAAGGCCTGTGGTCCCCCATAGAGACCAATTTGCATATCAATGTCCTAGAGATAAGGGCGGTCCTTCTAGCGTTGCAGGCCCTTCATGCCTGTTTTCCACTGGGGACTATTGGTATTCAATCTGACAACATGTCAGTAGTCTGGCTTGTGAACAAACAGGGAGGGACCAGCTCTTATCCCCTTTGTCACGAGTCCATGAGAGTGTGGGAATGGGCAATCTCCACCGGTCGCTTTCTTATCGCAATGCACATTCCGGGATGGTCCAATATTCTAGCGGACAGGCTAAGTTGGACCATTCTGATGCCTTACGAGTGGTCTCTGAATCTGTCCATAGCGGAACAGATCTTCAGTGAGTAGGGTCAACATTGCTGCGATCTCTTCGCATCTTCTTTCAACACGGAGTGCAGCAGGTTTTTCGCTCTGAACCCCATGCTGGGAGAGTCCCCCAGAGACTATCTAGTTCATGCTTGGCCTCCCGGTCTTCTGTATGCTTACCCGCCAGTCCCTCTCATCTCAAGGTTTCTGCAGAAAGCTTGTCAAATGGAGAGCAAGGTGGTCCTCATTGCTCCATTCTGGCCTCGCCAGGTATGGTTTCCTTCCTTTGGTCTCACCTTCTGGCTCCACCTTGGATCCTAGATCCCTTTCATGATCTGATTTCACACCCATCAGGGGAGCCTCATCTGAGTCTGGACAGCCTGAAGTTCACGGCTTGGCTGCTCCAGTTCCCCATGATTGCTAAGACTCCTGGACTTTCCTCCTCAGTTAAGTCTATTTTGGTAGCTGCTCATAAGTCTTCAACCAGGAAGGTTTATTGCAGCAAGTGAAAACGTTTTTCCTTCTGGGCCTCTCAGAGGAGTTTATATCCTTTCATGGCTCCTATTTCTGCTATTCTTGATTTCCTAGCTGATATTTTCCAGTACAGAGCAAGTTCTTCTACTGTCAAATTTCAATTGGCTGCCATTTCTCATTTACATATGTGCAAGATTTCTGCATCCTTGGCATCTTCTAGGCTGTGTAAAGCCTTCATCAAAGGCACCTTTTTGCTACGCCCTCCCGGTCAAAGATCCTGTCCCCTGGTGGGAACTTTCTATGGTTCTCCAAGCTCTGGTCACCCCGCCTTTCAAGCCTGCCACTACTGTTGATCTAAAATTTCTATCGTGGAAAACAGCTTTTTTGGTTGCTTTTACCTCTGCTATGAGGGTTTTGGAAATTCAGGCCTTGTCCATAAAATTCCAGTACATGATTTTTCATAAAGGTAGTTTCCCTTCGAACCAATCCATCCTTTCTTCCTAAGGTGGCATCACCAGTCAATATCAATCAGTCTGTAAATATGTCTGTGTTCTTTCCCAATTTTGCCAACAAGATAGACTACCAACTACACATGTTGGATGTTCATAGACAGTTACAATTCTATTTACACAGGAGAAAAAATTTTCATAAATCTGATCGTTTCATTCTATAGACCCTTTTTGGGCATACCTATTTCTAAGGTCACGATAGCTAGATGGATTTCTTCATGCATCCTGCAGGTCTACAAGGACAAAGGCATGTCTCCTCCAGGTCAGGTTAAAGCTCATTCCACTAGGTCCATGGCTACATCTGCAGCTTTCTAGTGTAGGGTGTCTTTGGATGACATTTGCTCGGCAGCTACTTGATCCTCTTCTCATATGTTTGTTTCCCATTATAAGTTGGATTTGACATCTAGAAGGAGAGCATCCTTTGGCTCCGCAGTGCTCCAGGATATCCTTCCATGAGGGCCACCCAGGAGTTTAGTAGCTGGGGACTCTGTCCCACAGGTTGAAGATCAAATGAAGTAAATTACTTCAGATAAAGAAGTTATGTACTCACCATAACATTCCATCTGAGTAGTTGTACTTCATTTGTCTTCAACCATCCCTCCCTCCCTCCCTCTTTCCCCTGGACCTTTGGCGCATGTTCAGCCTACGTACAGGTCACAAGTATGTTATCAGGTCGGGTTATAAGTGTAAGTTCAGCAAACTCGATCTGGGGATGGAAGGCAAGGGAGGTGTTTTATGGGTAAAGGGAGGAGTCTGGAGCTAATGCTAGTAATCTTTGCCGGCTCGGATCTGATACGGATCTGTATTGCCACAGGTTGAAGACAAATAAAGTACAACTACTCAGATGGAACGTTATGGTGAGTACATAACTTAGTTTTTTGCACTATTTGTGCAAGTTACTTTACTGTGGCCCGCCTTATTCCTTAATCAAAGTTCATGTGTCAGCCATGTCAACATGTCTGCCCATGGATCCCCCTTTCAAAGCATTGTCATGTCAAAAAGTTTTTGAAAGTGTCTTACATAAGAAGCTTCCAATGGGATCTTAATTTTTTGTTTGAGAAGCTCATTTGGCTGACTTGAGGTTCTTAACATGGATAAAAGTTTGTGATTGCTCTGACCTCTGCAAGAATATTATCCGAGTTGCAAGCTCTTATGGTAGGTCGTTCTCATTTTCTGTAGAGGCAGGGTTTATGTGAAAACAGATCTTTCTTTTATGCCTAAAGTGATATCGGAGTTTATTTTAAGTCAGACTTGCCTTCTGGTAAGAATAAAAAGATCAGTGACTCGATAAAACCACAGCTTTATTGTAAATGTAGAATCATTGACACGCTTTCACCCATAACACTGGGTTTCTTCAGAGTCAGTTACACTCAAAATAATCAGGACTTTTATAGTCCTGAACAGGCAATCAGCCAATATAAAAACATCCATTAAAATTAATTATCCAATTAACCATTTAACCCAGCCCCTGCTGCAAAGGAAAAAGGCAACACAAGAAATACTATGATAAAACCACATTTCAAACTGTAAAAATAGTTATATTAAACTGTTTCATCGAGTCACGGATCTTTTTATTCTTACTAGTGTTCGTTCAACTTGGTTGCCTTCTGGTAAGTTTGTTGCGCAGTTATACTTTCTTACATGTCCATTATTAGATTGATTATTTTTAAAGATAGTGTCCAAGAAAAACGTTTTTCTTTATACTCATCTCCATTATAACAGTCTTGTTGCTTCTGCCCAATTGGTGCAAGTATAAGTATCTGGTCTTTCACAAAGATTAGGGTGCTCCTCATGACCAGTGCACGTTTCCGTCCTGAGGGTGTTTAAAAGTTCAAGTGATTGAACCAAGCATTGTACATATCAAACAGTAAGCAAATACAGTAAAGTAACATACCAGTCGTGTAAAAGAAACATTAAACAGTTATGTTTTAAGTGTACTTTTAAAGCCTGCAATTGTAGGCATGTTCTGAAGCCAGTAGATGTTTTCATAATACAGGTCTTTAGTAACTAAAAGAATGGAAGCCAGAATTAATCAAATATGGAAGCCCAAGGTTATGAAGGGCAAGGTAAACCACAAGACAAATCTTGTATATGTAATTGTCTCTGACTGGAAGCCAATGTAATGCATTCAACACTAGCATGATCAGATGATGTCTTGGAACACCAGATAAGTGTGCAGCAGAATTTTGAAAAAGTTGTAACTGTGCAAACGCAGACTCAAAAGACAAGTAGAGAATTGTGGTAGTCTAGATCTGAGGATATCAAAACAGGAGTCATAAAGCATATTATTCCTGCCAGTTATCAAGGAAATGTTTAAAAAATGGAAAAATGATGACTTGAAAACTGCTGAAATGTGATCCTTCAGTGTCAGCCTGTCATGAAGAACTACTCTGATCTTGCACCTGAGACACAAGTTTCAGTTTGTTGCCACGAAACTGAATGTCATGCATAACTAGGAGGGAGGAGTTCCACAATTAGCATAAGTACTAATAGCAACTACTTTAGAAGTGTTGGGTTTGAGGTGCTGACAAACCAATCGTGGATAAGTTCGAAATCATAAGAAAAGTAATTGAGGCATGACACTGAGTCCTGAGGAAATGAGAGGTAATGCTTTGCCAAGTCAGCATAGCAATGATATTGCAAAACTCTTGAATAGAGAGCGTTTCCTAGCAGCATAAGGTAAATGGTAAACAGTGGGACAAGAATAGAGCCCTGTGGAACCCAGCAATCCAGGAGGAAGGTGAAGGAGGAATTCATGCCAGACTCAATCATTTGAGTTTAACATGTCTTGAGAGAAGCAGACCAATATAGGACTATACTGAGAGACCACAGTAGTGCTCTAATCTAGCTAAAAGAATAGAGTGGTCCACTAAGTCAAATGCTGAGTAGAAATCCAGAGGGAGCAAAATAGAATGGTTATGTTGGTCTCTCGCAACTAGGCGATCATTAAAAACTCTTGTAAGAGTCTTCTCAATACTGTGCCTTGTCCTAAAACCAGACTGGAATTTATCTAAGATGGCCTGAGCCAAATAAAAATGACTCCAGTTAAAGACAGAATACTTTCTCAAAAACCTTCCCCAAAAAGGGGAGGTTAGAGATAGGATGATAATTGTCGAGGCCATCTGAATCCAATCCAGCCCTTTTAAGGATTGGGGCTACCCAGTGCTTCTTTCAATTATGTAGGAAATGCACCAAGCCTAAGACGTGGTGGTGATCTTGAGAATGAATGGACCAATGACCTCAAGAGGTGCCACCACAAGCTGAAAGAGACACTGTTCCAAAGAACAGGTAGTACTGTGCATACCGGAGATCAAAATTTTCAGGTCATCAGTGTCGGGAATTGGCAAATTCTTCCCAGGTATAGGAAAAATCCTCCCTTTGACTGAAGTAAGAAATCAGGCGGGAGAACATAAGCAGGGAGGCTTGAATAGAAGACATTTTTATGGAGAAATAGTGGGCAGCCAACTCGCACTCATCAATGGACAAAAGAGCACCTGGTATCTAGGCAGCTAGGATTAAAAAGACAATCCACTGATCTGAAAAGAGCAGCTGGATGATTTGCAGCCAGAGGGTTGTTTGGAAAAATAACTTGATTTAGTATTTCTGACTTCCAAGTGTTGGTGGGAAAAATGATCATCAGTCTGTCCTCTAGGGCATCTGTTTAATGCCACCTACGCTCTAATCTGCAACCATCCTTCCTTAATGCTAGAAAAAGAGTTTAACCAAGATTCTTGTGGAGCCAAGTATACCGGAGAGCTGAACTGGGTGAACTAAGTCAAGAGAAGACTATAACAAAGCATTATAATTAGTAGTAAGTTGGTCCTGGTCTTCAGACAGAGATTTGGAATGTGTGAATAACTAGAAAAGAGTCATTACAGAAGTTCTTCGACATAAGGCTAAAGAAGCATCAGATAATGCTTTTGTTTGTTCTTGAAGTGGAAAAAAACGGAGAAAGTAGAATCCTTCACACTATCTACTGGCAGTTTAGTAGCCATGTAAGGTAGATAGATAATTAAAATAAATGTATTAATATCATCTGTATGTACATTCCCCCAGGAAATAATATATCTACACTCCCTTCACTGGCTGTCATGTAACTACCCCCAAGAAACCTTACTACTCGGAGATTTTAACATAAACTGGAACACCTGTTCCTCAGAATCCCCAACCACCCATGTTAACCTGCATGCATTTACACAAATCATAACCACCCTCGCCAGGATAGGAAAGCCTAACCATAAAGAAAGCATGCTTGATTGGATACTTATCAATAGTCACCCCCAACTGTACACCTCTGAGACCCTCCCTGATGACTTAAGTGATCACCTTCTTACTTGTATCATTAAGCATAAAGCCATAAACCCCCATCAACCCATACTCAGAATGGTAAGAAACAAAAAGAACTTTAACCTTGCCAATTTCCAACAGGAACTAAACTCATGTAAATGGTCAGTTCTAAAACACCTCCCCTTAGAGGAAGCAGTTGTATGTAAATGGTCAATTCTAAAGCACCTCCCATTAGAGGAAGCAGTTGTATGTAAATGGTCAATTCTAAAACACCTCCCCTTAGAGGAAGCAGTTGTACGTAAATGGTCAATTCTAAAGCACCTCCCCTTAGAGGAAGCAGTTGTATGTAAATGATCAATTCTAAAGCACCTCCCATTAGAGGAAGCAGTTGTATGTAAATGGTCAATTCTAAAGCACCTCCCATTAGAGGAAGCAGTTGTATGTAAATGGTCAATTCTAAAACACCTCCCCTTAGAGGAAGCAGTTATATGACTTCAAAAACAAATTCCTTGAGATCCTTGACTCTCATGCACCTGTTTGCTCAATAAGAATAAAGGCAAAAACTGCACCATGGCTTTCTAAAGAGCCCAAACTAAAAATCACCCTTAGAAACAAAGCATGGGCATTATGGCATACTGCAAAAGACCCCCAAGATCACATTAAATATAGGCAATCAAGGAATGAGACTAAAAAAAATTCATTTTACAAGACAAAAAAATTACTACTATAATCTATAGCAAATAAATCAAAACAACCTTCACATGTTTTGTGCTGGTTTAAGTAAACTATTGCATCCTGGACAAACTTCCATCCTGACCCCTGCAGCCACCATTGATAAACCACCTGAGGAAGTCTCAAGACGGTTTTAATTGATTCTTTATGGAGACCATCCAAGCCCTAGCTAGCCAACTACCTCTAAGCTCCCCTGGCCCTAAGGACACCACCCCTAGTAACCATCTCTCATTCAGATTCCAACCAGTTGCCACTTATCCGTATTTTGATCAAAAAATTAAAACCAACTACTCTGTCTGCTGATCTACTCCTTGCCGAGTATCTACAAAAAGCAGCTGATGCCATTGCTTACCCTATCTCTATACCAATCAAGTCAAACTATAGTAGAAGTCAAAATCCCCCATCATCTGAAAAATATCCTATGTAATCCCACTTCACAAAGGAGGATCTAATTATAGGCCAATAGCTATATTATCTCCACTTGCCAAGTTTATGGAAAAATGTATTCATAGACAACTGCTGCACCACCTGATTCAGAATAACGTTATGGCAGACTCTCAGCATGGCTTCCAGCCTCACCACAGCACTACTTCAGCCCTCCTAGCCTTCTCCAACACCATAAACCATAATCGCAACAATAATAACATATCCTCTAATGGTTGATCACCAACGTCTAATCCACATCCTGAAAACATTATGTCTAGACACTAAAGCCCTTCAGTGGTTCCAATCTTATCTGAGTGGCAGTCAGCAGGCTTTCCTTTGGCAAAACAAACTATCTAACCTCCTACCCAACTCCTTGGTGTACCCCAGGGTTCTGTACTAGGGCCCCTTCTGTTCTCCATTTTCATCAGTTACCTTTATACTGTTATCCCAAAAGTCAGCTGTATCCAGTACGCTGACGACTTCACCCTGATCTGCTCGGCCACATCTCAGAACTATGGTCAGCTACCCAGAACACCTTCAACATGATAGAAAACTGGCTTTCTGGTAGTCATCTGATCTTAAATCCTAAAAACAAAAAAAAATCTTACTTTTCTCACCATCTCATAGGTCTACTTCATTTACCTTTACCATAAAATCCAATAATGGCACTATAATCTCCACAGACACCTGTACAAAAGTACTAGGTGTTATCATAGATAATCTTAAATTCGACCTGCATGTTAATCAAACCGTCAAAACCATCAATAAAAAACTAGGGTCACGTTACAGGATAAAAGCCTTCTTAACCCCATCTCCTAAAATTGCCATAGCTCGCTCTCACATACTTTCAACTCTTCTGTATGCATCCCCTTTACTCTCTAATTTAAACAGGTCTGTCCTCAACAAACTCTATCTGCTACAACCACATTGCCAGATTTGCCACTGGTCTGCCTTATAGGACACACCACCATATCAAACTAAACCATCTTGGGTGGCTAGAACTGCCTGGCTTGATCCAGTATTAACCAATTGATTATGGCATATAAAATCCTTTACAATCCGGACAGTACTGCTGCATTAAAAAACATTATCACCCCCTATAACAATCCCAGACCTCTTCGATCTTCTAACAGACTGCTAGTTCAGACTATCAAAACTAATAACTCAGCCGGTGACTCACTCCAAGCTATTACTTTACTTACCACCATGAGTCAATTTAAGATGAGACTCCAACAATATTTGATACTGGCTATGTCAATGGATCAAACCAGACCAACTCTCCTCTGCTATGAGTTAATAAATATAATTTAGCTTAGTTGTGTTACTTGATCTGGACTTACACCCGGGATTATCTCTAACCTTGGAATTTGTGTAATTTAAGTCTGTAACCACTACATATATTGTATCTGTAATCTTAACTGCTTATCTTGGAGGTTTTCTTCCCAGGCCTCCACTGAAAATGGACATGAATCCAGTCGGAATGCCCTGGTCAACAAATGTAAAATAAAATAAAATATGAATATGAAACAGTTTTTTCATCTCCTTCATTCCAGGAAAGAAAAGACATTTATTGCCCATCAAAGACTTTCCAAGTGGATTGCTAGCTCTTTTTTTTTTTTTTTCTGTTAAGGACTCAGTCCCGATTGCTTTCGCTATTTTTTTCTTCGTCCCTAAAAATGCCTTAATTTCTGACATCTGTGTCATACGTATTAAGTCTTCATTGAACACCTTCACCAGACATTGTTTTGATTATTTTGTCTACATATTAATAGTAAATACTTTCTGGGACTCTGTTAACTAAGCTCTAGTCTTGTTTGAACTTCTGTCTTCCATTCTTAAAAAAAGACGGACTCCCCTAATATCGCCTTTCAGATTATCCACTGCAGAAAAATGCTTTCCCTAAGATTGCCCCAGCAATCTGAAATCACTTCAGGGCAAATGATAATCTGAAATTAATTTAGAAACAATTTAGAAGCTATTTGATAAATAAAATATTTCCAAAATTTTCAGGGACATCAGATGACAAAAGGACACCCAGGGGGATTGCCACATTATTAGTTTCCTTAGGTAATATCTCACTGCTGCTTTTAAAAATCAAAAAAATTACATATAAATATAATAGTACTATCAATAATTTACTAATACATAGGACTACTTACAAACAATCTGGTTTGTTAATCTTGCTACTAAAGTGAAAACATCTCTGTGTGGATTTTAATAATTAATGCTACATAGGACCGCACCAGTAGCTTAATGTCTTTTTTCTTTTTCCTCTGAAGTTATTACTTTTTTTTTTTATTTTATCTGTGTTGATGTCAAACCATGTCTAAACTTTGCTTAAAGTCCTTATACATTTTGATTGCTACATTCTGTGGTGCAGTTTTTGTTCTAAGCAAAACTTTTAACAAATGACAAATTAAATTCCTTACTAGTTAATTGATGCTGCTTGCCACCTTAAACATGTTACTTCAAGATTATTTAAATATCTGTTAAACTAGAATTAAAATGGACAGTCTTTAAAAGGAGCCATCTACTGTTTTACTAAAATTTCATACATTTATGTAACTGTATGCAAAACTGAATGTCACTACTTGGTGTTTATATGCGCTACTATTTGAATTATTGTTTTTTGGTCTTATGGCATGGGTCACTGCTGAAAAAGGATCCACAGTCAAGTTCACTTACATGGTTAAATCAAAACAAGAATAAATAAATAAAAAGTAAATACATCAGAAGACGAGAAGAATAAAAATGTAATAGATAAAGAAGTTATGTCTTACCATAACGTTCCATCTGAATTGTTGATCCTCGTTCAGTCATTACATTGACCTCGGAACCGAGCCGGCCATTTTCCAAGCTCGGGTCAGCTACAAACTCTCAAGCTAAACTCTTACCAATAATCCCCCTCTCCTTGTTACCTCAGATTGATTTTGCAAGTCAAAAGAAGGTAGAGGCTACCTCTGGTCAAATGACCTAAGAGAACCGGATGCTGAGATCCACTAGAAGCCACAGGAGGGGGAAGGAGGGAGGGTCATAATGACTGAACGAGGATCAACAATACAGATGGAACGTTATGGTAAGACGTAAATTCTTTATCTGATTGTTGATCCTCGTTCATTCCTTACATATGGGACAGTGTCCCCAGCTACCTCTATTCCTGGGAGGCTCATATGGAAGGACATTCCTGAGCATCATAGAACCAAAAGATGCTCTTCCCCTGGAGGCCAAATCCAATTTGTAATGATTGATGAAGGTATGAGGCGTAGCCCAAGTTGCAGCTGCACAGATGTAATGTAAAGAAGCTCTGGCTTGGAAGGCAGCAGAAGTTGCCACCGACCTTGTCGAATGAGCTTTCATGGTAGTAGGCAACGGAATATTACGTTGTGTATAAATGAAGGTCACACAGTCTTTCAACCATCTAGCTAATGTGACCTTAATCTAGGTCCAGAATAGGCCGAAAATAACTGGTCAGATTTATGAGAGGACCTAGTCCTGTTTAAGTAAAAACGGATTTGCCTGTGAATATCTAGAGTATGTAGGCAATACTCTCCTCTGTTTGAACGATTGGGAAAGAAAACTGGTAATTCAGTGGGTTTGATTACTGGACATTTCAGAGATCACTTTTGGCAGAAATGAAGGATTAATTCTCAGACACTCTTTCTCTCTGAAAAATCAAGTATGGATTCTTGATGCATAAAGCTTGAAGCTCAGAGATACATCTGGCAGAAGTAATGGTGACCAAAAACAAGGTTTTCCATGACAAATATTTGAGGTCGCAAGAAAAAGCTGGTTCAAAGGGTGGCATTGTCAGAGCTTGTAGAACTAATGATAGATCCCATGGTTGAATAGGTTCTCTAAAAGGTGGCTTCAGATGATTTACACCTTTTATGAAGGTCTTGCACAATTTGTGTGACATGAGGAGTCTTGGACATCCTCAGGGAAATTAGATATTGCAGTCAAATGGACTCTACTGGTAGAGGCTGATAGACCCAATTGAAAAAGGTCGGCCAGATACTGTAGTATTATCGACACTGGTGCTGAGAAGGGATCTACTTGATGTCCTTCAAGGATGCATCTGCAGTCCTTACAAATGGGTTGTCCTGTCGTCAGGCAGCCCTTCGGTCGGCCGGATTCCAAAGTCTGGGTCTGGCCTCGGCTGGTGTTGCACTTCACCCGACGTCATAGCTGCAGTTCTTCGGGTATAAAGGCATCAGCCAACGCCATTTTCCTCAGTCTTTCTTGCAAGCAGAAGCTGTTCGCAAGTGCCGGTCAGAACCAGAGATTACTACTACAAGTACGAAGACTTCTAAAAGCTAAGTACCCGTTGGGGACTCTCTCTTGCCTCAGCCGATGTCAGAAAAAGTGAATAACTGTTTAACTTGTGGGAAACAAATACCTCATAAAGATTTCCACTCTTACGGCTTACCTTGTCTAGGCCCAGACCACGATGTAGCAGCTTGTCTAGCCTGTGCTTCTTTCAACCGGACGGACGCTTGGGCGTTTGCTGAAGAGTTTTTTCGGCCTTTTGCTTACATTATGCCGTCGGATACTCCGACTCGCAAATTTCTAAAAACGCAAGGAAAGGACCGACACTCGCGGTCAGCGGTTTCGTCGGAACCGCGGTTAAGCCATAACGCCAGTGTCTCCGGTTTTCTGAAAAAACAGAGTCACGGTTCTTTCTTCGGCCAGCTTGCCACTTACCGAGGCCTCATCCAGCTTGGCTGAATCTGCTGCTGAAATCCCACCTGCTCTTGCAGGTTCACAGGATTTATCTGATACTATCCCTTTGGATATTTCTACCCCTGCACGTGGAGCTGCTAGGCCTCCTGCATCCATGTCGATTAAGGCCTTTGCCAGGGCTAAAGCAGCAAAAACTACCAAATCTGTGCCTGCTAAGATCCCCTCTCACAGGCCTAGCTCTAGTTCACAAATGCTTAGTCTAGCAGAGGATCTCATTTCCTTGACCCGGGGATCCCAACCACATCCAGACAGGGCCTCTCACCCACCTCCAGAGAAGAGGACTAGAGTAGAGCCCCTGAGCCAGTTTCTTCAGATGGCTCCTCTGATGAATCAGATAATTCAAACCCTCCAGAGGGCCCTTTTTCTCCTTATGAGGACTCTGATGCAGAAGAGTCCATTCCTTCTGCCTCCGCCTTTTTCTTTTGGGGAAACCTTGCATGCTATGAGGGAACAATTTCAATGGCAGGGCCAGGATTTTTCAGACTCTAGGAAAAGGCTTAGAACCTTTTTGCATTTGCCACAGCATAGGCCTTTAGCCATTCCTCCAGTACTTACTGTTGTGGATGATGCTTTTAATGATGTTTGTACTGCTCCTGATTCTCTTCCTCCAGCCCCTGCTCGATAGGTACTACAGGGTTCGGACACACATTATCATTTGTATAAGGCCCCTTTTGCAGATCCCACTATCTCCCAGGGACCCAAAGCTACCTCTACCAAAACCCCCTCCTCTGAAAGGGAATCTAGGGCCTTAGAGATGGGGTAAAAGTTTACACTTCTGCTACTCTTTCAGCTAGGGCCTTGAACTGTCAATTCCACATGATTCAGTATCAGGAATTTATGTTAGACCAGTTAACTAAAAATTGTCCTCGGATGAACCATTAGACAAAAATCTGTACAGGAAATGGTACATAACATTCAGCAGGTCAGTAATCATTCCTTAAAATGCGGCTATGATGCACTGGAGGCTTCCTTTAGATCAGCCATGACTGGCACAGTGATCAGAAGACATGCATGGTTAAAAGAGCAGTCCTTACCAGACCATGTTAAATCAAAGCTCCTAGATGCTCCCATGGATAAGCTCAATTTGTTTGGCTCCCCTGCACAGCAGGTGCTGAAGAAGGTGGAAGAGAAAGCAAAATCAGTCCAGACAGTCAAGGATTTCTTGCAGGTCCAGCCTCCAAGGTTTAGCAGGAACTGGCCTTCCAAGAATTGGTCCTTTCCAGACACCTCCAGAGCTCCGAGAGGCAGGAATAGGCGCTCAAGAGGCAGGGGTCAATCCAAAGGTGCCTACAGGGGACGTCAGTGGCAGGCTAACAACCAGCGAAGGTACAGCCGCAGATCCAGCCACCACCACTTCCACAGGACAATCACAGTGACTTGGCTCTGGCACCGCCTACCAGGGAACAACTAGAGGCACCCTTAGGCGGGAAGCTAGCCTTATTTTCAGTAAACTGGCATTACATCACCGGAGACAAATGGATTTTACAGACAATAGACCAAGGTTACAGGTTTCACTTCCCTACTCTACCAAGGAAGAGAGGAATGCCAAACCTACCTCCAAATCAGAAGACAGAAGCTCTACAACAAATAACTCACTTATTAAGGATGAGAGCTGTAGAAAGGGTACCATCTATGGAACAAGGGCAAGGATTTTACTCCAGACTCTTCTTGGTACCAAGAAAAGAAAACCAATGGAGACCTATTCTCGACCTGTCCGCTTTAAACACATACCTCATTGTTCCAAAATTCAAAATGCTGACCCTACAGCAGCTTCTTCCCATGCTGGGCAAGGAGTCTTGGCTGGTAACTCTAGATCTCAAGGAGGCATACCTGCACGTCCCCATACGACCAAATTGCAGAAGATGCCTCAGATTTCTTGCAGGATCAGAGCATTATCAATTCTCAGCATTGCCCTTTGGCTTATCTACTGCACCCAGAGTATTCACGAAATGCCTGGCATCAGTAATTGCTCATTGCAGACTTCAGGGATTCAAATTTACCCTTACCTGGACGACTGCCTGTTACAAGCGGACAACAAAAACAAATTAACAAAAGATTTGCAAAGGGTCATTCATCTACTACAAGCCCTGGGATACGCAGTCAATATAAAAAAGTCAAGGCTGATACCATCCCAAAGGATAACCTTCTTGGGTGCAGATCTGGACACATCAAAACAAATGGCATTCCTGACAGTAGAAAAACAGGAGCAACTCCCTTTCTACTTCATGGCACTAACAAAGCAGAACCAGCTAACAGCAAGAAAAGTCCTGTAAGCTCTCTGTTACATGGCATCCTGCATAATATTGATTCCACATGCCAGACTACATATGAGAAAGTTACAGTGGTACCTAAGGAATTTATGGTCTCAGCACAAGCACAGCCTAGAAACCCAAATTCCAATAATTCCATGCCTGAAGCAAGAATTCCAATGGTGGGCTCAGGCCTGTCAATCAAACAAGGGACTGCCCTTCCACAGCACTCAACCAAGCCAGACCATCACAACAGACGCCTCAGACCTCGGTTGGGGGCACACATGCTGGACAAGTGCATACAAGGCTTATGGACTCAGGACCAGCTGCACCTACACATAAATCAAAGGAAATGCTGGCAGTAAAACTGGCAATTCAGGCATTCAGACCATTTATTCGACAGGGTCAACTGCTGATAAGGACGGACAACACCACAGTTATGTGGTACATCAACAAACAGGGAGGCACATTCATACCCTCTATGCGGATGGCAATGGACCTCTGCAATGTGGCACTGAGCTTCAACATTCAGTTACAAGCAATTTTGTGCCAGGAAAGAAAATATACTAGCAGACATCCTAAGCAGAACTACCACGGATGCCCACGAATGGATGCTGCATCCGACATCTTCAAAACTATTACAGAAATGGGGACTACCAGAAATAAACTTATTTGCATCCCCACACAATCACCAACTGAAAAATTTCTGCACGCCCACTTGCTTGGAAAGTGGACTCCTGTCTTTCATTTGGAAAAACCTGACAGCATATGCATTCCCACCTCTTCCTTTGATGCACAAGGTGCTATTGAAGATCAAAGAAGACCGGCCAAGACCCGATCATCCTGATAGCCAGACTGGCCAAGGCAACATTGGTACCCATTACTGAGGAGTATGTCTTGGGAACAAATATGGCCTCTGCCCTAGTTCCCTTGCTGTTAACACAGAACAACTTCAAAACCCTGCATCCAAACCTGAAAACACTGCAGCTGGCTGCCTGGAACATTGCATAAGACCAAATAACCCAGATTTATCTCAAAGGGTTAAAGACATTATCTTGGAGGCTCGCAGACCCTCAACAAGAAAAAAATTATTCAGCAAAATGGAAAAGATATCTCATTTGGAGTACTGCAAAAGGAGAGAATGTGTCACTGGTAAACATAGCTAACATCCTGGAATACTTGGCAGAGCTCTTCCACAATGGCCTGTCCTATTCTTCCATTAAGATTCATGCATCAGCTATTTCAGCAGAATACAACTTGGATCCTCCAGTCTTCTCACATCCTCTGCTCAGGCAGTTTCTGAGAGGAATTAAAAATGTAAAACCACCTAGGAAGCCACCATTGCCAGCATGGGACTTGAACTTTGTGCTAGAAAAGTTGACACTCCCTCCTTTCGAGCCAGCAGCAACAGCAGATTTACAGTACTTATCATGGAAGACTGCTTTCCTGCTTGCAATCACTTCAGCAAGAAGGGTATCTGAGCTACAGGCATTAATGGCAGTATAGCCCTTCCTGATCTTCCGTCAAGATAGAGTGTCAATGAGAACTAATCCTACTTTTATGCCAAAGGTGGTCTCCAGGGTATCTTTAAATCAAGCTATCCACCTACCTACATTCTTCCCCAACCCACAGAACAGGGGAGAAAGGCTGTTGCATACCTTGGATGTACATAGACAATTACGTTACTACCTGGACAGGACCAAGAGCAATAGAAAAACTGACCAGCTACTGGTAGCATATGCAACAGGAATGGAAGAAAAAAAATTTCAAAAAAGACCATCTCTAAGTGGATAGGGGAATTGCATTAGATTTTTGTTCCTACCATGGGAAGAAAACTCCAGAAAACATCAGGCCTCACTCTACAAGGCTACAGCCACTACCACAGCTTTTTGAGTGGCTACCAAGGACATTTTAGTGGCTGCTACTTGGAGCTCTGTGCATACATTTGCCAGCATTATAACTTTCCTTTACTCCAAATCCGTTTTGCCTGGTTTTTGCAAGGGATCTTAACTACACCATAATCTTATTTCTCCTCCTCCCCAGTTTGGCTATGGTATTCTACCCATTTGTAGGACTGCAGATGCATCCTTGAAGGACATAGTACAGTTTTGTACCTACCATAAATGTAGATGTCCGATAGGCATGCATCTGCAGTCAGGATTACCCACCCTCCTTCCCTCTGTGGTACTCCTAGGGTATTTGCCCATCTTGTAGCTAGCTGGGGAATCTATTATTTGTATATATGTACATACATGCTTATTTTTGTTTGCTCTCTATATTTGGAACCATTTGCATTTATCCAAATTTAGCCTTCCTAGAGGGCACCTGGGCATGCAAGAAACACTGAGGAAAATGGCGCTGATGCCTTTATACCCGAAGAACTGCAGACGCGTCTGGTGAAGTGAACACCAGCCCCAGACTTTGGAATCCGGCCGACCGAAGGGCTGCCTGACGACAGGACAACCCATTTGTAAGGACTGCAGATGCATGCCTATCGGACATCTACATTTATGGTAGGTACAAAACTGTACTTTTTTTCTTTCAGCCAACAGGTAAATCTTTTCTACTTGCTTAGATAAGTAGTGGAAGACTTGTGCGATGCAATGAGAATGTCACGTACTGGTAAAGAAAGATCATTCTGCCTGGCGATCAAGGGAATTGGAGTAGCCAAGCTGTGAGCTTCAGGCTGTCCAAGTTGGGATGAATCAGGTTCTGCGGATGTGAGATCAACTCCAGGGTTGGATGGAGAATCCATGGTCGATCTAGTAGGTGAGACCAAAAAACGGGGAACCAAATCTGACGAGGCCAGTATGGTGCTATGAGGATCACCTTGCTCTTCAACTGACTGGCTTTCTTCAGAAACTGGGGAAAAGGTGGGAATGCATAAAGAAGACCCGAGGGCCAATCATGGACTAGAGCGTCCCTGGGTGACGGTCACAGAGGGGGAATCAGGGCGAAGTAGTTGCTGCATTTGTAGTTGGTCGGGGATGCAAACAGGTCGTAGCAAGGACGGCCACAGTGGTGGAAGATCTCCGCCATTATCAAGGGATTCAGGGACCACTCGTAAGGTTGTAGAATGCATTTGTTGAGTCTGTCAGCTATTACGTTGAAACTCCCGGGATTGTGCATTGCTAGAAGAAAACTGTTGGTAGCCATCGCCCATTGCCATATCCTCATGGCCTCTTGACAAACTGGGTAAGATTTGGTTCCACCTTGTTTGTTGATGTACCAGACCACCTCCATGTTGTCTGATTGAATCACAATCGTCCCAGATGGCAGCAGGGGATGGAATGCTTGCAATGCCAGAAGCACCGCCCTCAGCTCTGGAACATTTATATGCAGTTGGGCCTCCAATTCGGACCAGGTGCCTTAGACTGTCTGTCCCTGACAGCCCCCACCCCATCAGGGAGGTGTCCGTGGTCACTGTTGCCTTGGGTTGCTGGGGGAAGAAGGGGCGAGAAGTGACGGAATGCGTCATCCACCAATTTAAAGGAATGCGTCATCCACCAATTTAAGTCGTGTTTGCACCTGTGGGTTACTCGAATCTTGGCCGAAAGAGGATGATGAAAAGGATACCATTGGGTGAGCAGTAGCCATTGTCGAAGCCTCATATGAAACCTGGCCAGGGGAACAGTGGTGATGGAGGCTGCCATGGAACCCAACAGCTGTAGGACAGAGTGAGCTTTGGATTTCTCTCTTGAAAGGATTGGGATCAGTTGTTGCTTTATCCTTAAAATTCTGTGCTCTGGAATAGATGCTCTGCAATTCTTTCTATCCAGGATGACCCCTATGAATTCTGTGGACTGAGATGGGGTGAGATTGGATTTTTGCCAGTTTATGGTTATGCCTAGTCTTTGTGCAGTGAGGAGAGAGTATGCCAGTGCTTCTTCCAATAGATGTCTGGTGGGGGTGGAAATGAGCCATTCGTCCAGGTATGGAAACACCTGGGATCCTTGTAATCACAAGTGAGCTGTGACCACTGCCATGCACTTTGTGAACACTCTGGGGGCTGTAGAGAGTTTGAAGGGCAGTACTCTGAACTGGTAGTGACTGGCTCCCGCACGGAAGCGCAGAAATCTTCTTGATGGTCTGGCCACTTTTATGTGGTAGGACACATCTTGATCTATCGAGCACATCCAATCGTCTTTTCCCAAAAGCGGTAGGATAGACTGTATTGTGACCATCCGAATTTTTGTGTACTCACAAACTAGTTCAATACACTGAGATCTAAAAGTGGTCTGCAGTCCCCGGTTTTCTTTGGCACCAAAAATAGTCTTGAGTAGAATCCTGGTCCTATCTGGTCTGGAGGGACTATTTGGATGACTCTTTCTTAGCAGCTTTTCTGTCTCTAGTGCTGCTTCTTCCCTTTGACTGGGTGGAACATCAGGAAGGTTCTTGAAGGGATGAGACAAAGATCGAAGGGGATATGGTAACCTCTGGTTATAATCCTTTGTACCCAAGAATCGGTGGTGATGGTTAGCCAGGCAGAAGGGGTACAAGGAGAAACGACCCCCAACCACCTCCAGAGGAAAGTAGTTGGGCTGCTCTTCAGGAGCGCTGGTAAAATTAGCCAGGAAAGGTGTCCCTGGAACCCTGGTTATGCGGGCCCCATCTGCCCCGAAAGGGGCGTCTTCTCTGTGAGTTTCCCCCTCTGTCTCTAGGGGAGAACTCGGCCTGTGTGTCACGGAAAGGACCCTGAGATTTCTTGAACCATATCTTCCCACTCTTTTGGTTTCGGGAGAAAGCATTTTGAGGGGAAGAATAACGGACACCTACGGCAGAAAGGGTCTTACCGTCCTGTTCACATCTGGCCAGTGTGCTTTTAACTTTAGGTCCAAACAACGAAGAGGCCTCAATAGGAGCGTTAAGAAAGCAAGCCTTAAAGAGTTCTGCAAAATTGCACAAGCGCATCCAGGCTTGTCGTCTCAAGACCACAGCTAAACCCGCCGCTCTAGCTGCTCCTTCTGATTGAGATATCAGTCGCATAGAGGAGTTAGATATTGACTCAGTGGTGGCCAGCTGAGAGGCCACTTTGTCACGGACCTCGTCAGACATGGCACCCACCAAGGTTTCAGAGAGCTCTGAAATCAAATCCATTTGAAGCCTGGTAAAATGTGCCATATAATTCAGGGACCTGATAGCAAAGGTTGCTGATGCAAAGGTATGCTTCCCTATCCTGCCCAGTTCCCCGGGACTGTTAGGCGGGTGGACAGTCTGGCTTTCTTCTTCCACCAGATCATTTTTTTTGCGGCTGCCACCAACAGGGCATCCACAGGAAGACTTTTAGACCAATGGGGATCCATAGCAGGTGGGGACAATCTTATCTGGCCTCCGGGGAATAGCCTCGATGGTGTCAGGAGCCTTCCACGCACGCTGCACAATGAGCCGGACAAGTTCATCGGCAGGTGGAATAACCCAGGAGGTAGGGGGCCGGGCGTGAAAAGCCTTTAGGAACACAGACTCCTCAGAGGGTGGATTAGAGGGCTGCTAGTCACCTCTCTGTTGAAGGATTTCGAGGATATCACCAAAGGATACCTCAGAGGGTGACCGAGGGGATCCTTCCCCCTCATCAAAGTCTGTGTCCTCAGTGAGGGACTCTTCTGTGGAGTTTTTTGGTGAACTTCCTCAGAGGGAGAAGCTGGGGAAGACAGCAGAAAAGAGGTTTCCTGTGGGAATATGTCCTTATGCCCTTGCACCCGGTGTCCGCTAGGTGCGACTTGTGAACACAGTGGACCAGAGGAGGGCGGGGGAATAGACAGCACAGTATCGCCAGCAGAAGCCAGAGCCTTCTCCATCAGTTGAAAGGCTGGTCCACCTGAAGAGGGGTGAGTGTCCAGGAAAGTGGTCACCCCTCCCCTAAGTGGCTCAGCCTGCTGACCCGGAGTCCACGGATGGCTGTGGAACAACAAATTACGCATGTCACAACTGTCATCCTGGATCGTAGCAAAACTCTCCTGCCGTGAAGGCAACTGCGGTTACTTAGTGAGATCTGTAAAGGGAACCGTAGAGGGGGAAGACTGTGCTAAATCAATGGACTTCAAAGTCAATGAAGGAGGAGAATAAGAAGGGGTCTTTGGAGATGGGTGATCACCTCCCAAAGAAGGATAGGTCCTGGGGGGTGGGATACCTCTGGCCAGAAGCACTTGATCCACAAGACGCAAAACGTCATGTTCGGAAAGGCTTCTAGTGGACCTCACGGAGACTGAGGGAGAAACAGGTCTGTCTACAGAAGACAGGCTCTGTGCCCACCTCACCAGTCTGCACTGAGAACAATGGTGCCGAAAGAGACTGGACTATGGGTGTCTGCACCGAGGTAATCATTGGTGCTGAGGTCGCAGTCTGCACTGACACAAGGATCAGTGCCGAAGTGGTTGCCGGTACCGAAGCTGTAACCGACAGAATTGGAGCCAATAACTGAGGCGTCGGTTCAGAGTAAGATGTCGGAGCCAACGTGGTCAAGGTCTGCTCCGACTGAACAGTCAGTGCCGATGCAGTAGTCATAATAGTCTGAACCGAGGAGCCCCTCTGTGCCAATATAGTAAAGGCTACAGGAGAAGACGGAGCCGAAGGCCTCTGTGTCGAAGGTCTAGGCACTGAAAGCACTGTGGCTGACTGAGTAAGCTCTGAAGCAGAAACTTTAGCCTTCTTAGGTCTTGGTTGGTGGGAGTCCCCAGCCGGGGATGAAGGCAAAGATTTGGCCTTAGTAGAATCATCCAAAATTTTCTTAGGAGGGGTTGAAGCCTCCGACCCAGAAATAGCCTTTGAAAAGGAAGATTTGAGAAGTCCCTTCAGCAACGACTTATTTTTCCTCTCAATCAAGGATCTATTGGAAAACTTTTTACAAATACCACAGGGCGGGTCAACAGATAAGTGAGAACAACCCAAGCAATAAATGCACAAGGAGTGTGCATCTGACGTATGTAATTTGTGTCCACAATCAGAACACCTTTTAAATCCTGGACTACCTTTTTTATCTGCCATGATAGAAAAGGAGACAGAAGAAAAGGTACCAGCAATGGTACGAAAGAATACCCGAGGGTAAAGAAGAAAAGGAAGGGATTACCAACGATCGTAAGGGGAAATACCTCGTGGTAAAAAGTGCAGAGTAAAGAGGAGAAAACTCAAGAAAATATGGTCGCTAAATGCGATAGGGTAAGAGACAACAAAACTTTTCTGACAGAAAAGGTTATATGTAAGACTAGTCTGACAACAAATATCTATACTTGGCTCGAGAAGCAGCTTGACATGACCGAATGGCAACACAGCAAACAAAATCTGAGGTAACAGGGAGAGGAGACTATGGGTAAGAGTTTAGCTCGAGAGTTTGTAGCTGACGCAAGCTTGGAAAATGGCCGGCTCAGTTCAGAGGTCGGAACCGATACCCATACGTAAGGAATGAACAAGGATTAACAATATCAGATTTGTTCTTACAATATCAGTTGCTCTAGGAGTGAACCATCTCTGATGGATCAGAAATATTCTTTCTCCATCCATATTTGAGTAAACATCTCATCCACCAGCTGCAGCTTTGAAGTTTCCTTCAAGTTTCGTATGTCTTTATTGTAATATGTAGTATCAGAGCTATGTTTTTTCTTGATTTCCAGAAAAAAGCTTGGAGAAAGTGTGGGAAATGATCTGACTGGCAGTGGGGATGAGTGTGCTTATGTAGCTACCTCATTACATCAGAGTATGCTTTGTTATGGGCGTACTTATTTGTACAAGCATGGGAGTTTGCAAAAAAAATCCTGAATTACAATAATGGAGTAGAAACCATCACTCAGAGTACTTGCTTGAGTCATCTGTACAAGAAGAATGTTAGTTCTCCCTAGAAGGTGCCTCACTGAAAACACAGTCCATTTCAGCAGGGATTTTAGGACTTGTATAAATTCTGCTGCTTAGAGGCTGTAATAGAAGTGGGATTCTACTCTTGGGTCTTCATGGTTTCAAATGAAAGAAAGGATTCTGTCCCTTTTTGAAATTCAGTAGTGTCATCCAGCACCTCCACTAATCTTGTTTCGAGATGGTGAGCTTGCAGCGGTTTTCTCTTCCTGCTGCTGTAGAGTTCCTATTTGCACTGTTAGGGATCCTTTAGGGAGGTGTTTCCAGCTCTTCAAGCTGTCAGACAAGCCAGTCCATTTTGTATAGCAGATAAACAAGTGAGAAGACTTGCATTTGTGCGCTATGGGTGGACAGGTTGTGTTTTTCTTGCAGTGAATGAGAGACATGGGCATCAGTCTGTCAGCATTTCACATCCTATGGAATGTGAATAAGCTTGACAGATTGGGTCATCTGCAGTCCTGTTCACATATACCAGATTTGGAGGCCATGTCTGGTTCAGTTTTAAAAAGTGGGGTTACTGTAGAGATGGACTTTTTTTGTTACTTTCAGGAGATTACAGTGTAACTGCTCCCCCATTCTGGTCAGTGCTGTAAAGCAAGAGGGAAGTGGCACAGGACTTGATTGCCGTTATTTGGCCTAAAACATTCCTGTGCACCTGTACACCATTCCAAGCAGTTACTGCCTCATCATAAAGCTCAAAGAAAGATCAGCATTTATTTTTATTGCCCATGGTGACTTTAAAGAAGATGGTTCTATACACTAAAGTCTATATTTGTGCAATTAAGTTTTGGCCCTAGCCAAATGTGCCCCTCCCCCCATCGTTAATTGGGTAATGCCGGTGTCACTATGCTTCGTAGCTGCTGATGTAGACTGCAAAGTGATTCTGCTAAATCTTGCATCTGTCACTGAATCTGCTAGGAAGCTTTCTGCAGGCGTTTTCCTCCATATGGTAATTTAGTTTAATTTGGATGAAGTTTACCCCCTACTACCCCATTTTCTTCATTTTCAGATGATCTTCACCTACCATAGACACATTTAAGATTAAGGCCTCAGTTTTTCCAGGATCCGGCTGCATGCATCAGCAGTTTCTTTCCATCTTGACACTGTGAGGGTTAGGATTGTAGCCTAGCACCAACTGGGCAAGCAGTTCTTTAAAGAGCTGCTACATCTGTCTTAACTACTTTCCTCTATGGCATCTGAATATCTCAGATGGCAAGTTTGCCCATCCACCATTTGAGACCACTGGATTGATGACACTGTGTATGTATGTGCATATTGACATACACGCACACACAGATACATATATATATATATATATATATATATATATATATATATATATATATATATATATAGTGTGTACATAAGTACATGTATAGATACACATACACATGTAGATATATATAGCTATACATGTATATAAATAACACACACACATACAGGTGTAGTAGGTAGCTGTTAATATTTTTGACAACATTGTCCTTAATGTTTAACGCTCAGTGTATTGAATGTTATTCAACAAAATGTATTTGCTGCCGGAAAAGGTGTGTGTGTGGTTGAGATTAGAAGATAGTTTTAGTGTAGTTTCTGTATGTACACACGCATGTCCTGTGTCTTGATTAGTGGTATTTTTAGGGAAATGTTTTTTTTTTTTTTTCTTAAGGTGATTTGCAGAGCTAGGGTTGGGGCAGTAGACTGAGCATGAGGATGCAGGGTGGTGCAGTACTAGTGACTTTGAACAAATTGGCAAGCTTTAAGCATGCATTTGTAGTCATCGTGTGACTTCATATTGCATGTCTTCATTAAGTGCATCTACTCCCAAGTGTGGGATCTGCATAAAGTAACTAAATAGTGATTTGATGAAATAGAGATTCCTTATCGTACATAGTGCCATGGACACAGCATGGCAACACAGAGCAACAATTACCACTCCCTTCACTGCAGTTTGAGTCGAACCTTAAACTTGTCTAGATATAGAAAGTGCTGTCTTAATTCCCCCTTCCACCCAAGTGTGCATTTGGTGCTTCATCTGATATCTAGCAAAGGTTAGATGTTAGGGAGGGTGTGAAATTGACGGCTATTCAGATGAAGTTTAAAGGTACTTCATTAGACCTCAGATATCCAGTAGCCAGAAACAGCAACTTTATTTCACAACATGAAGGGTAACATGCATCTTTAAGTCTGCTTTTATGTTCTAGTAAGAGTTAATATATAGCAACTTTGTTATGATTTAATGACCTTTAAAAGAAAAATGGCACAAGATAATAGTCGGTCTTAACATGGTTGCTAAAATGTAATTTCCTGGTGCGTTTTCATGAGTAGAGCACATTTTCAGCTCTTGTTTCTTGGAATTTAGTTGCACTGAGTGTTCTTCATTACTGTTATTGAATGTTCTGGCTTTGTATTTCTATAGGTACTCAGGATATCGTGTTTGGAGAAGTCGATAGATAAGGGAAGAGGAAGTGTTTGCTGTACTGTGCTTGCTGGAGCAAGGTGAAGTCCTTCTGTGTCATTTGTCAGATGCCCTGCCGATCTTCACATTGTCACTTTGTGTTTATATGTATACTTTTGAAATGGCATTCCTCTAGGAAAGGGTAGAATGCTGTTTATCTGTGAAATTGGACCTTATAAATAAAGTGACAACATAAACATTTACTCTGCTGTATTTTTATTTTGCATTGTATTTCTTTTAAAAGTGTTGCTTGCATATCAGTTTACAGAGGCATGAGCATTCAAGTTCATAGCTCTCTTTTGTCAACCTAACATTGAAACTGTGTTTTTGAAAATGTGCTGAAGAGCAGAACTTTATAGTGACTATGGAGTTGATTTTTTGTAAAAGGGTGGTCCTTTTGCATGGAGTAAGGGAGATCTGCCTCCCACATAAAATCTTAATGTACCGCTAGTATGATTTTGCAGTATTTTTTTTGAGCAAGCTTCCTCGTATTTCCAGGCTTAGCTTGGTTGTGTTTTTTTTTTTTTAATTGACCCCATATCTCTGTGAATTAGAAAATCTAAAAATAGTTGACAAATTAAGTGATTCACCTGAAACATTTACCTGTCTCCTTTGGTTTTAGCACTTTTCCATTATGCGTCCCATGTAATATAGCGAGGCAGCTGGAGACGTGTATGCCACTTCACCTTAACCACAGGTCAGTGGCTAATAAAATATGCACCAAGATGGTAGCGTAACAGAACAGTATTCTGAAAGAATGCTGATCAGTTTCAGGTTGAAGCACTTAATGCATGCCTTGCTATTTTTGTATGTACACAAGTATTCCCTGTACTTCCTTGTTAAGCACTCTTGATACAAGTACTACTGATGTTAAGATTGCTGTTCAGTTAAGCACACTGTAGTTAACATCAGTGGTATAGGGCTGAAAAGGTCTTGTCAACCATCACAATATTGTCTGTTTGGCGGCCAGTGAGTCACTTTTACTAGAAGAATATAACTGCAGTGGGAGGGAAGTTGGTGATTGTACATGTGCCAGAGCTGACATGCAGACGATAGTCCTGTGCCTGGTTTTGTCAGTGTTGTAACTCCCTTACTACATTTACTTGACACTGATATGTTGAATACAGAGAACATAGGTAACCCTGATACAGTTGTGTTGCAAGAAAACAATTTTATATTGCAGGTATGCCACCGTCCGTGGATGTCAGTGCATTTGCTGGTGTTGTTTGGGTCCAATTAGGGTAGCCTTTGCTAAATTTTTGATGCTTGCCTATGGAGAACAAGCTTGCAGGGCTGTGACTGCTGCAGGGATGTCATATTACGGAAGCCATTTTCATTCTGTCATTATTACAGCTGTAGACCGAAGAAGCTTCATGTGAAGAAGCTGCATTCCACCAATAAAATCTGATTTTGAATGTGTGTAATGTAATACTCAAATTGCCAGTGGCACATCTGAATTACGGTTCTTCAAGTAAAATTCAAGAGGCAGAATTCTTAGCTCATGCAGGAATGTGGAGATTCTCAGGGTATTAGTGACTGAACAGATGAACATAGGAGAGGGCTTTTAGTGTTTGACTGTAACTGGGATATCTGTTTCATTTTGGGGTAGATCTTTAAGGAGAACATATGCTGCAACAGTTTTTGTCCACCTTCAGCAACATTGTTCCAGCTGTACTGGAGTACAGTACTACTTTCATGAACTTTGTTTATACTTTTGTCTTAGGAATGGGGTTCATTCCCATCATGGTATTAGAAACCCACAATACTTGAAGAAATAAAAAATATAGTTCCTCTGCTGTGTGAGCAGTGTTTTTGAATCACCATGTTCATGTGGCACATGTTGGTCCATGCAAGTGCAGAATTGCTACTTACTGTCTTGGTTCTAAATGCCACATGGAAACCATCGGGTTGCTTAACTTTGTTTCACTTCCCAGCTAGCCTTTATCATCACTTTATCTTTTCTTCAGGGTCTTAGATGAAACGGTTTGCTTCTGCAGTTTAGTAGAGTATAGTGGAAAACTTGTGACAGAATGCGTTGAACATTTTAGTCTATTACTTTATAATGCTGTTTAGGTCCATCAGAAACGTCTAAACTTGCGTGAGTTTGGTACATTACTATGGCATTCATATCCTTTTTTTATCTTGTTAGTCATATTGCTATCGTTGAACCGTTAACTGTCTTTAAAAGGAAATAAGCTTCAGAGTGCAAACTTGTGTGTGGAGCAATGTTCCATGTAGCTAGAGGAAAAACATGGAAGGAACATGTAGATAGAAAGACCCCCTCCCCCAAGTTCTTGAACTGAGTGCCAGTAGCACTAACAACATCAGATTAAAACTAAGGATTTTCATATAAGAGTTATATTTTATTCTGGTGCCACTCTTGATCTTATTGTCACTTGTAAACCTAATTTAAAAAATCTGGTAAGCTAACCAAAATTAGGGAAGTTGTCAACTCTCCTTAAAAGAAGTAATGATGATCAGAACTAAAAAGTCTAGAAGTGATGACAGTAACAAGTTGATATGACCGTCTTCAGAAGAGGAACTGAAAGAAACTAAACATGACCAGCAGTTTCTTTTTTTATTAGAAGGAACCCCTTGATAGTTCCCATAGTCAAACAAAAAAAGCAAATAGGAAGGGACCATAAAATGATTAAAGGAAGTTAAAAGTTTATACATATGAAGTCCTCCGTGCAGGTTCCTAATGAAAACATAATTTGGAATGCCCTTGCAGTGAACTGGTCACTTTTGCAGCAGATGGAAAGAAACCTAAAATGGTTAAAAAGTGTCTTATTTTGAAGGTCTTAATACAGATACCTAAGGAAAGTACAATTTGGAAGGTCGTTGCAGGGAACCCATATTTTGCCTCGTCCAGCAGATGAAGGGAGCCAATAAAATGGTTAAAGGGAGTTTCCACCTCTGAAGGATACAAATCCAGGTTTCTAAGGATAGTATAATTTGGGAGGTCTAGTGCATGGTGTTCTACTTTGCAGGGTTAATGACAGTAACATCTGAAAGTCATAAGTCTTCAGCTGCAGTTTAAGGCCTTTAGAGAGTCAGTGTTACTGGTGTCACTGGTACAGATCCCTGTTCGACAAATTGACTTACTGAGATGCAGTCTATTGGAGAAATGCTTTGTACACTTGAATGACATGTGCAGTGCATTATGTGTGTTGAATGGTTTCATCAGTGCGTGCATAGTCTCCCGGGTTAAATGCTAGATGTCAGCATCAAGAAACATTTTTAGCAGGTGATGGCTTATAACCACTGCCAGATACATGATAGAGGAGACGTTATTGAAAGCTAAAAAATAACCACTGAACAGATTTCAAGAGATGTGACCATGTACCTGTGTTTCAAGTGGTACACTTCTGTTTGGGTATGATTGATGTGACAGTGTACCTTTGTTTCAGGTGGTACACTTCTCCTGTATAGGTATGATTGATGTGACCGTGTACCTGTGTTTCATGTGGTACACTTCTCCTGTACAGGTATGATCGATGTGACCGTGTACCTGTGTTTCAGGCGGCACACTTTTCCTGTATTTGTATGATTGATGTGACCATGTACCTGTGTTTCAGGTGGCACACTTCTCCTGTATGGATATGATCATAATCGGAGCCATATATTCACATAGTTCAGACAGATTTAGTCAGTGTGGTAGCCAGCTCTACAGATGCTGATGAACTTTGAGGAAAGGGGAACTCGGATATCCTGTGAAGGAGCAGCTTCATCCAGCAGTAATCAAAATGACATGTCAAACCCATACGTCCAAAAGGGATGCAGCAGCATGTAGAACAGGACAAATCACACCTGTCATGAGCTTAGAGGTCATACACCTGTAGAAATTCATCGTGTCATTCATATATAACTATTTTTCTACCTCTAGCACTCTCTCCCCTTTCCACATTTTTCATCTCTCGGTGAAAGCCATAACGGTTTGTAAAGAAATGGTGAGTAAAACTTGAAACAGATAATCAATTGTTGAAGTTATTTTTCAGAGTTTTCTCAGCAAATCCCCACCATAAGCCATAATAGGTAACACCAGTAAAACAAGGGGAGTTTGTCTTTGCTTTTACTTCAGAAAAGTAGATGCCAAACAGGAGATGTCCCAGCACCAAGCTCTCAGACTCCTCTGGTGACGGTGCTCACTGTGAAGGCAACTTACACTATTATGATCTCCTTCAACTTGTCTGAGAGACAGATTGCAATCCTGCTGCTGATATAGGGGTTTATTCACAGTTCATTTAGCTTTTCAACTATGCCCAAGGGAGGGATTGTGTCAAAAGCCTTGGCCTGGTCAAGGTATGTGTTATGTACTATTTTAACTTCTTTCAAAAGGTCATAAAAGCAATGGATGAAGTCCACCAAGCTGAGTATGTATGACTTGCCATTCATGAATCCAAACTGAGACAGGACTAGTGTTTGGAGGATGTCCTGACTGAAATCAGTGTTGCAGTATTTCTGGTGTATGGGTTATTACTGCTAACATCTGGCTGGGTACCAAAGTTTTACCTTCCCTAGGTCGAATGTCCAATACATGACTTCAGCTCATATGCATTGGGGTATATAGAGTGGCATATGAATGTGGATCCCCAGAATATCTTACTACCAGCCCAAACACAGGCCGTGCATCCGTCAAACTGTTCGCTGTTTGGTCGTTGGCAGCTAAGTGCTGAGTTGGAGAACCTTCCTTTCTACTTGCACTGTTTTGTTGAAAGTTGTTAGATGTCAGCTAGGAGGGATAAGTGCAAGTGCAGTGAGCAGATTCCATACAAGGACTTGCATACCAAGTGTCTTTTTTTATTTAGGCCCAGAGGACAATCCTAAGTATTTTTCAGTCTGCCAGTCATTCATTCCAAAAACTCTCAGATTATGGCTTTCAAATCTTAACACCTTTCTAATGGCTCAGAGTCTTAAGTGCTTGACCCAGTACAGAATGGCTGACTC
Source organism: Protopterus annectens (assembly GCF_019279795.1). Classification (NCBI taxonomy): domain Eukaryota; kingdom Metazoa; phylum Chordata; order Ceratodontiformes; family Protopteridae; genus Protopterus; species Protopterus annectens. Next base: position 932,460,909 of record NC_056746.1, read on the forward strand.
CTCATCCCTGGCTGTCCCTCTGCCACAAAAGAAAAAAACTGAAGAGACCTCTAATGGATCCACAGTCCAATAATTCTGACAGTATCACTCCTGAGACCTTGCAGACTGCTCATACATCTGAGAACTGCTTCTCGTTTTCAAGGAACCACAGCATCCATCAAATTTTAGTTAAGGAAGAGATCTCAGGCTCTCTAATAGAAGTCAAGCAGGGTTCCAAATCTCTGTGTCACATCCAGGCAGATGTTGCGCCTAAAAAGAAACTGAAGACTACGCATGTGGACACACCCTTGCAACTAGGGAAAAGGAGTAGATGGGCTTCTCAAGGGGGTTGTTCAATGTTGTTCTGTCTTAGAGACCTCCCTCCTTTGGGTTTCCGCAGCAACAGGCTACTCCTCAAAAACCTACCCCTTGTTTCTTCTTCTGATGAAAAATGGGAGTACAATTCTAACCATTCTCTGGACTCTTCCACTCAGCTGCATTCTCCATGGCAAATCTTTTCTGACCAAGTGGACTCCCTCTCATTGGATTCCCTTATTGAGGAAGCTTCATTTGAGGAGACTGTTCAGAACATGATGAAACACTTTGAATTGCAATCCAAGCAGATATCCGATGTTCAGAAGAGGTATTGCATCCTCCTGGAGATGGGTACTTCTGCCCCTTCTGTTGTCCCTCCTGTCCTTGACGCTTTCTGTACAACTGTTCTGAAGCTAGTTCTCTCAACCACCAGCTCCCAAAAGACTGGACAGGTTTTACAAGGTGGCTAATATTTCATCTCATGCCCTTTCCGCTTTAGACATAGATATTTTGAATAAAGGTTTATCATTTATACCTGGATTATTTGTGCCTGAAGAGAGTTTTGTTAATGATGTAACATTTTGTAGGAATCTAAACTTAAAATTATTTTTTCAGGACAAGGAATCCTCAGATATTACTGACGAATTCAGATACCACAGATCTTTGTGCATGCCTCCAATGAACCACAATGTGCTCATGTTCCAAAATTCTGTCATCAAAGATCTGCACTTTTATTCTAGGGATCATAGACCTAAGGCTAACAATATCTCAAAGATCGATGTGCAAAACATCTTTAAGTTAGCCAGGAATCATGAATTGGTTATCTTGGGGGCTGACAAAGGAGGGACAGTGGTGGTCCAAGATTGGACACAGATAGAAGCTATGAGGCAACTTTCGGATGTCCGTTACTGTACACATTTAAGTATTGACCCCACCCCCTACTTCAAAAAACAGATCAATGAGTTTCTGTCTTGCATTGGAGGAGGGCATTATTAATACAACCAAGTTGCATTTGACACCAACGGATCCCAGTCAACAATACATTTATTTCTTGCCCAAAATACACATAAATCCCCGCAGTCCTCCTGGTAGACCAATTGTTTCAGGGAGGGGTTCCCTCACTGAACCTTTGTCCCTGTTTCTTACTAAATATTTTAAGCCCTTACTTAAATGTGTAAGGGCTCGAATTAGAGATACCACTGAATTTCTCCAGGTCATTTCTGATATGCAACTTGAACCAGACTGGTTACTGTGTACATTAGATGTCAAAACCTTGTATACCAATATCCCGCATTGGGCAGGCCTGGAGGCCTTGGAATACTGGTTATACAAAACTGAAATTTGCCAGCCCGGCTTCAACATGTTTCTTATTGGCCTCACAGAACATGTGCTCACTAAGAATGTCTTTTTTTATCAGGATAAATGTTTCTTGCAGATACAGGGCACTGCTATGGAAGTGTCATTTGCCCCAATATATGCAGATTTATTCATGGCATATATTGAGGAACAGATTGTCTATGACTGCTCCCATAATTTGTTTATGGGGGAAATGGATATTTGGAAGAGATACTTGGATGATTGCTGGTTGGTTTGGAGATCGGATGTTGATTACCTTTTGGAGTTTATTAGTTATTTAAATGAGAATAAATGGGGAATACAATTTACGGTGAATTATGATAAAATAGGATCACCTTTTTGGATGTTCTAGTTATTAGGCCTCTGGATCATACTTTAATTACCGAAGTTTATTGCAAATTCCCTGAACACAACTCTCTTCTCCATGCCATTAGCTTTCACCCCCCATATCTGCAAGAACATTCCTAAGTCCCAATTTATGAGGATGAAATGCATCTGTTCTGATGAGGCCACATATGGGCATTTCAGGGATGACCTGGTATCCAGATTCAGGGACAAGGGGTATAAAATGGGACAAGTTCTGCAAGTTAAAAACAGTGTAGAGAATATGGAAAGGGATAACCTTCTCCAATACAAAGATAAACAGAAATGTGGGGGATCCCCTTTAAGATTTGTCACCACCTATGGTCTGAACACTGGTGTATTGATGGACAGTGTCCACTTACTGGAATATTTTGTTAGCTGACAACAGATTAAGTGAAATTTTGAGTAGTAAATGTTATTTTTCCTTCAGAAAAGGAAAAAATTTGGCGTCACACTTCAATCATTACAAACATTATTATGACAGAGATAAACACTATTCCGAAATCACACTTTCAGGGGAGTTCTTAATTGGTTTCTTTCCTTGCGGACATTGTGTCCACTGCCCCAGAATTCTTAAGACCAAAAGTTTTAGTAGTAAAAACACTGCTCACGCTTTTGATATTTCTTTCTTTGCAACCTAACACATAGACTGGGTAATATATCTTGCTATCTGCAGTTCAGCTTTTTATATTGGGCAAAGATCGAGACCATTGAAATTCAGAGTTTCTGAGCACCTTAGTGACATCAAACACCATAAACTAACCAATACCCTTTATAAACACACCATACTGCATAAAAATGCTGTGTTCAGCTTTACAGTGATTGACAGAATAGGTGGGTCCAGATCCAATAAATCTGGCTGGCATGAAATATTAAATGGTAAGGAGAAAAAATGGATTATTAAGTTAGGAGGTTTATTTAAACCTGTATTAAAGGAGCACCTCTAATTGGTCACATGTCTATTGTGTAATTATATATATAGAGTACTAATTGGTCACATGTCTATTGTGTAATTATATAGAGAGAGTAAAATTGTTGCAATTCATTTACACTGATGAAGGCCAAATGATAATATAGCTGAAACTGGTCTGATTATAACTCTATATGTGCTTTTGCACAAGGAAATAAGTTTTGTTGGAGATGGCCACTGTTTGCTGGTCTTATGTTTTTGAACTGTTCAGGTTTTACAAGGTGCCTGATAACCTAAAGTACTTGTACAAGAATCCATTGGCAGACCCTTCTTCAGTATCTCTCTGTTGAGATAAACCCTCTAAGATTTCACCCAGTGCTAATGCTGTACCTGTGGAAAAGAGAGTAGGGCTATAAATAGATGGGGAAAGAAGCTTTACACCTCAGCTTTACACCTACCATTGCTTTTAAGACTATTAACTGCCAGACTCAAATGACAAGATACTTGACCTCTCTCTGTCTTGCATTCCCTAAACAAAGGTATAGTGGACCCTTCTACAGCAGCCTATAAGCATGAAATGCACAGCTTACTTTTGCAGGCCACTCAAATAGTCAGGCACAGCATTAAGTGCAGTTATGATGCTGTGGATGCTTCTTTTAGGGCAGCTGCCACTAGATCTGTAATTCATGGGTATCCATGGCTTCACAGTCAGCCTGAGGATTTCAAATCAAAAATCTTAGGTTCTTTTTTGGACAAAAATGTAACTGTTTATCCTCGTGCTGCCAACCTGTTCAAAATCCTCCAAGACCAATGTAAGACCATAAAAGACTGCAGACAGATTTTACTGTCCTCATTTCTTAGATACTATAGGAACTACACAATCTAAATCTACATATTTCATTAGAAGGGATCCCAGGACAGCTCATAAAGGAAAACCCCTAGGAATAGGTACCCTGAAAAAAAAATGGGAACTTCCAGCACAGAGGCCTACCTTTGGAACCAAAAATCTGTAGCTATCTCTCCAGCACCCTTTCCCTGCCCTCAGCCCCATTATGCAGCTTTCCCAAAGACTGTTACTCTCCCTGGCCAAGTGAGAAGCTATGATCACATACAAGTGGGCCCTCTATAACATGGCGGACAGTTATGCCATGTCTTGGGAAAATATTGCCCCTCTGAAAGGCTTGCCACAACTTCCTCAAAACCAAACATCCCTGCTGGCCCACATTATCCCAGACTTCTTGGATCAAGGCACCATCGAGTAACTCCCAAAGGACTTTATGGGAAAACTGCTCTACTCCAGGAATTTTCTGGTCTTAAGGAAAGAAGGGCAATGGAAGACCCATTCTAGACCTGTATCTTCTAAGCCGTTGATGGTACCATCCTTCAAAATGCTGTCAATTCAGACACTTTTCCTTTCATCCTCCCCTAAGTTTTCTTAGTATCACCAGATCTGAAAGACGTCTACTTACACACACCCATTCAACCTTTTTGAAGGAGATTCCTCATATTTTTCTCTGGCTTCCCGCATTTTCAGTTTACTGCGCTGACTTTTAGTCTTTACAACCACCAAGAGTGTTTACTGAGTGTCTAAATCCAGTAGTAGCTTTCTGTCTCACTTGGAGTATCCAGATTTTTCCCTACCTGGACAACCTACTGGTCCAGGCTCACTGTCCAGAAATTCTTCTTTAGTATCTACACTTCACCTCCAACTTCTGACTGCTCTGGGTTTCACCATAAAATAAAAAAAAACATATCATCCCTACACATGATCTGGTTCTCCTGGGATGCAGACTGGACACCCAGAAAGTGCATGCTTTTTTTCCCCAGGAGAAAGTTCAGTCTGTCCATTTTTTCCCAAAATCTCTCCTGCACAACTCATTGCTCAGCAATGGACATACTGAGGACTTAGGGATGCAAGGCAGCCACCATCACTGTGTTTGCCTCAGCCAGACTTCAAATAAGAAAAATGCAGTGGTACCTGAAATCTGTGTGGTCCCAGCACTGCCCCCCTTTGAACACCTTCCTCCCACTCTTCCCTTGTCTCAAAAAGGAGCTATTTGGTGGAAGGGATAGCTTATTCTCAACCCAGGACTGCCATTCACACCATCACTGCCTCTTCAACAGGTTCACACAGATGTTTCTGACAAGGCGTAGGCATGGACAGAATCACACTGAGGAGAGGGAAGTGGCACCCTCAGTTCCTGATGGAACTTATCAATCTGAAGGAAATTAGGGTCTTCTGCAAGCTCTTCAAATTTTCAGCTACCTCAGGAAACCCAGGCCACTCCTAGTGTACACAAACAACATCCCAGTCATGTGGTACTTGTAGCAGGGAGGCACTAGGTCTTACCAAATGTGCAGGTCAGCACAGGAGACATGGAAATTGGCAGCCCAAAGTAATATCAAGCTCACAGCCACATACTTCCCTTCTCAGAACAATGTGCTGGCAGACTCTGTAAATCACTTCCTAGAGGACCCCCCTCCCCCACAAATGGACTCTGAACAGAGAAGTTTTCCAGGCAATCACTTTTCAGTGGGTACTCCCCAAATAGACCTCTTACCAATCAACCATCAGATCTCCCAGTTCGGCATGTGGGACCCTTGTCCTACAGCCTGGATGACAGATGCCTTTTCCTTCCAGTGGACAGGGAAATTTCTCAGAGCTTTTCCTCCTCTGCCTCTTCCTTCAAAAACTTTTCTTAAGGCAGAAAAAGAAGCAACCAAACTCCTCCTACTGGCACCATTTTCACTGAGGCAGCAGTGGTTTGCCCTGCTATTTCACATGGCTAAGGGAAATTACAGGAGAATAGCTTTTCAACCAGACCTGACAACTCTGCAAAAAGGATTGCTGCTCCACCCAAATCTCTGATATCTCAACTTGATCCCTATGAATGAAAGGATTTTAATTCCTTAAAGATAACCTCTTCTCTGAAGAGGCTGTTTAGGTCCTACAAGAGGCCAGGAGACCCACTACTAGAAAATCTTACACAGCTAAATGGAAAAGATTTTCTTACTGGTCCCGCAAACATTGTCAGAACCTGTTTTTATCACAAGCTTCTGCTGTACTGCAATACAGTGCAGTTGTGTTAAAACTTACCATAACAGTAGATGTCCTTCTCTTCACTGTTGCCATATTCCTGAAGGAAGGAATGTCCCATCCCGGGCAGCCTATCACTCAGCCAGTATTGAAAAGCTTGAAAAGGATCTTGTTTGCCTCATATGTCACATTTATGCTCCTCATACAGAAAGTAGGGCATAATAGAGATGTACGGATGCAACTACCCAGAACTGAATTGGCCCAGAAGAGAACAATTGTCATAGGACAAAGGACTTCATCCACATCCAGAAGGAAAAATGCAGAATAAAGAGGAGGGTGTTGGAGGGAGGGAGCAAATACTACAACAGTGAAGAGGAGGACATCTACTGTTATGGTAAGATTTAACACAGCTGTACTGCGTTCTTCTGAATCACTGTTACAGTATTCCTGAAAGAAGGGAGAGTAAAAAAGCTCAAAAAATGTGAGGTGGAAGGCTAAGATGAGCCCTCAACAAACACACATAAAATGGTTTAAGCAAAACCTGCTCTGGCCCCAGAAACATATCCAGTTTATAATGTTTAGTAAAGTATCCATTGAAGACCAAGTAGCTTCAAGGATGGACTGGTGTCAACCCCCTCGAAGAAGGCAACAGCCCTAGAAGAATGAGCTCTGAAGCAGAGACTTACCATGAAAATATTAACAAAATTAAATGGCCTTCGATATCCAGGAGGAGGAGATTTGCTTAGAAAAATCCAAACCCAAAGACCTGGGATGAAAAGAAAGAAAAAGCTGATCAGACTTATGAATAGTCCTAGTGTTATCCAAATAGTACCTGAGCTGTCTGTGCAAATCCAAGTTATGCAGGACCCACTCAGTAGCAGACTGAGGAAGGAAGAAAGGAATGGAGTTGTACGAACTGATGTAAGGAGAACACATTTACCACTTTGGGCATAAATAATGGATTAATATGAAGGGGAGACCCTGTTCCTGTGGAAAAAAACAAAAAAGGAGGAATGGCCATAAGGGCCTGCAGCTCAGAAATCCTCCAAGCAGAACTGAGTCTGCAACAAAACTGTTTTCTAGATGCAAAGTTGCAAAGAAGCAGAACTTGAAGGCTCAAAAGGAGCCTGAGTCAATTTTTTCAAAACAAAAGTAAGGTCCGGAGGAGGAGGGAATAAGTTTTCTTGGAGGCCTAACTGAAGAAACATCCTGTCTGGCATGGCAGCCAGTGGAAGAAGAGACTGAAAGAAGTCTGTCAATACCTTTGGAGGTGGAAGAGAGACCCACATTGACATCATCTGAATCCTGCAACCCAGATACACATGATCCTGAGAAGGTGTTAGGACTGGCTTTTGAAAGTTGATAGTAAATCCCAGACTTTGAAGAAGAGAGATGGTGAACTGTAGATCCTGCAACAGTTGACTGGGAGAAGGTGCCTGAAGCAACAGGTCATCTAGATGATAAAAATCTGAATGCCTTGGAGCCTGCAGAAGGCAGTCACAGGAGTTAGGCATTTTGTAAATACCCTTGGGGCAGTAGAAAGGGCAAATCAGAGAACTGAAAATGAAAGGAAGACACAGAGAAATGTAAAAACTTCCTGTAGAGAGTGTGAATAGGGACATGAAGGTAAGCATATTTCCGATGCAAGGACACCAGAAAAGCTTAGGGTAATAAAAGAGGAAACAGTTTGAAGAGTAAGCATTTGAAAAGAAAGGATCTCTAGAAAGGTGTTGAGCTGTGAGAAACCCAAAGTAGGTCTCCAAGTGACCTACTTTCGAGGAACCAAGAACATCCTGGAGTAAAAACCTATCCCAATTGGGCAGGGGGGACAGATCAAATGGTCCCTTAGTTCAGCCAGAGGTATTAGAACCTCCAGGAAATTATAAAGTTGTTCTGCAGGAGGTTGAGGAATCCCACAAAAAGGAGAGAGAGATTTCCATACCATGAAGCAACCATGACAGATGATAGAAAGAACCTAAGAGTCTGAAGTGATGAGACACCAATTTGGAAGACAAAAGGAGAGCCAAAGGGACAAAGGAACCTAGTCTAAAGGTGGGGGCCAAATTGTCAAAGAGAAACCGGCATAGACAGGGGAGACTTCTGAACCACAGAAATCTAAGAAGCCTTAGCAGAAGGAGCCTGCCTCCCATCCCTCCTGTCCTTAGAGGCCTGGCAGAATTGCTTGCAAACAAAAGCAGATCTAGAAGGATACTTCCTCTGGAACTTAGTGATAGGAGAGACAAAAATATGTTTAAGGTCTTGCAAGCCTTTGATGTTCTCGTTTAGAGACTTAAGTCAGCAGCAGCAGTCCCAAAAAGATGAGTATTATCCAAAGGAGCATCCAAAAGCTTGGCCTTGATGTCCTCAGGAAGAGACTGGAGACGAAGCCAAGAATATAACGCCTCATAACAGATCAAAATCCGCAGCTCTAGGTGAGACATCAGCAGTATCATAGCTACACTTAATACAGTGGTGAGCCACTTGAGAAGCAGAACCTAAAAAAGATAAGACAGAGGATTTGCCATCAGAATCACGGAGGGCAGAGATAACCTGATGAGCCTGAGCTACCAAGGCGAGAGCATAACTGGTTATGTGAGTCTGGTAATTAATGGCCCTAAAGACCAAAGTAGAAGCAATGTAAACTTTCTTGCCAGTCCTCTCCATTGCCCTGCTATTCTTATCAGAAGGCAAAAGATTGGAAGAGGGTAAACATTTAGGGTTTTCAGAAGAAACTGACACCACAGCAGAATCAGCAGAAGGACATTTAAATAAAACAGGTTTCTTAGGAGCAGGAGGTTGAGAATCAGGAGACTTGGAAGCAGCAATGAAAGTATCTAACAAGGCAGCCAACACGAGGAACTGACGTTGGTTTAGAAGTATCCATTTGAAGCACCTCATAATATCTTCTATGAATATCTGAAACTTGAAAAGAATCCCAATTAAAGAATTCCATCATACTAGCAATTGTGCCCCCATTCCTCGAAAGGAGACTCAGGGTCAGCAGACTACTCTGCATCAGAACCATAAGTCAAAGGTGAAGGCATCTATGAAGAATAGGACAAAGACCCCTCACCAGACAGGAAATCTTCATCTGAGGAATCTGGTACCCTAAACCATTTGGAAGGGGAAGAGGTCCAAGGAGGAGCTGGTACTGAAACCCCTTGAGGAGGCTTTATGGCCATTAAGGCAGAGAATAAACCCAACTCTTGCCATTCCCTTTGAGGATTCATAGGACAAAGTAAAGCGTGCTTCAGTTTTTGTCATTTCTTAGAAGGAACATCAACTCTAACAAATACTGGAGGTTCTAACCCTTGCTAAGATTTGAGAAGAGAACCCGGAACTTCCTCCCTGACCAATATCTGTAGAATCCCTCTAGGACCCTCCAAGTTAAACAACCGCTGTTCCCCTTTGATGCCTGCAAAGCCTCAGAGGATGTGTGAAAAGATCTATGCCGGCTTCCAGCAGGGTCTTGGCAGAGGAATCCAATGTAAATGTCAAATGGCCTACAAAGCTATTACCTGCTTCTAAAGGTAGATCCAGTGGAGGCTAGACAGCTAAAGAATCCAGCCAAGATGACTTTGGCCGCCTTCCTACCAAGCGGGAGTATCTCAGGGTAAAGGATTCCGCCATGGTAGCTTGGGTTAACTGTCTAAGCCATTGGTTTTCAAAATAAATAGCCAGGGAAGACAAATGGCTTCAGAGTGCCTTAGCCACAAATGCCTTACAGATACTACAAGAAGTATGGTCATGGGAAGCACCCAAACAAAAAAGACATTGTTTGTGATGATCCTTATGGGGAATCTGCCTCCCACAATGACATTTTCTCCTCTTGGATTACATGAACTTTAGGTACTGATATAAAATGCAAGACCAAGAAGTACATTTTTAAAAGCCAAAAGAAAAAAAAGTCCAATGGGGCACTTATCTGGTGTTCTAAAAGGTGAGAACAGCAACAAAACATTCAAAAACATTTAGCAACAATGGCATTTGAACTGACAAAGTGGTTCTGGGTAGTTGTGTCTATATGTCCCTTTTGAATATATTGAATCCGCGAATGTTCACAATGTTGAATCTGACATTGTCGACATGTAAACAGCAAAACCGCAAAACATTGAAGAGGTAAACAGAAAGCTCCATAAGGGGAGATTTCCGTTTACTTCAATGTAGTGCGTTTTCAAACTTGGTATATTTAAGTAGCGGGGGGTGCAGGGGGGCTTGCCCCCTGCTTACAGCAAGTAGTTTTGTTTTCTGACTTTTTGTACTGTTTTTATTAACTATTCAATGCTACTGGACTTCGATGATATGGTGTTGATCATATCGTATTCGAAGTTCAGTAACTTCAAGTATCTAAAATAGACTTGTCCCTTTTATGCCTTATTCTGTACAAGGAGCATAAATGTGACACAATGCAAACAAGATCCTTTTCAAGCTCTTCAATACTGGCAGAGAGACAGGCTGCCCAGAACTGGACATCCCTTCTTAAAGGAATATTGCAACAGTGATGTAGAAGGACATCTCTGTGACAACCTGTAACCCTTACGTGGACTACCTAGACTTGCTTCGCTCAGCCTCACAGTCTCATAAGCCTTGTGCTGTGACACAGGTTGTCCCCCTATCAACAGCCTAGCAACATAAAATAAATCCCTACTGAACTGAAAAGAAAACCCAACCTTGTAACCCTTACGTGGTCTACCTAGACTTGCTTCACTCAGCCTCACAGTCGCATAAACCTTGTGCTGTGACACAGGTTGTCCCCCTATCAACAGCCTAGCAACATAAAAGAAATCCCTACTGAACTGAAAAGAAAACCCAACCTGTAACCCTTACGTGGACTACCTAGATATGCTTTGCTCAGCCTCACAGTGTAGGTGATATCCTACAGTTTTACAGGTTTAACTATATATTAGCAAGTGCTTTAGGTAAACCTATTTGTAAGGGCTAGCACACCTGCGGACCTACCCCAAGGCCGTCCATCCCCTTTTTTTCTTCTCTGCCTTATTAATTCCCTATGCAGGCCACTAGAGGGTAGCAGAACACAAGACTTGAAAAGCTGTATCTCTACTTCTAGCTGAACTCCACCAGCTCTGTTGAACAGCTATCTCCAGTTATCCCAGTTGGATCATTACTTCTAGATATCACCCCCCTCCCCCAGAAAGGTATAAAACAGTGATTAACCTTTTAGTTTTAAAAGTGGATAATCTAGATAGCTTAATCTTCTGTCATTTAATACTCCTGCTTCAGGACTCTCTATTAAATACCTACTCCCCTATACACCTAGACCTAAGGACACCCTTTGCATTTCTTTTTTTAAGGAAAGTAGTTAAAGAAAGTGCCACGTACCTATCCAAAGCCGTATAGATCACAGTCTCACTGTATAACTGATTACCTCTCAGCTCTAACCCACTCCGTTTGTCCTGCGGGCTCACTCCGCTCCGCTCCCCTACCCTACCCCCAAATCTTACCCACCCCAGGGGCTCGACTTATACTTCTTTAACCACACTCTCTCTCTCCCAACCTTCCAATCCTATGCTTCAACCAATCTATATAATTTAACCACACCCCGCCTATCTACCTTTCCCCTTACCACTTACATCCAGTACCTCTTCCTACAGCACTTAATATTATTTCATTACCTTTATCACTGCTTCCTGTCAAAGAACTTTACAAAATCCATACATTCTTTTGTCTTATCCTACCCAGGTTCTGCTGTAGCAATATAAGATACCCCTAATAATATGTCTTCAACAACAAAACCTATCATAACCAAATTAATACTCCTAGCTACTCTCATGCCTGTCCTCACCTCTGCCTATCTCCTCACCTCCATTGATAAATTGAATGATTACCATTTCAACTACTCTCCTAAACAAACAGCTAGTCACAATTATACCCTTACCCATTTTTCAAGTAAATACCACATCCACACCCTGCTACCTGCTAGCCACGTACCATCGACTTACTCATATCAGTTTCAATAACACAACTGTAAAGAGCTGAAATATCTAACCAGCTTAATCAACTACCCAATTTCTGGCCTAACAACTCCCACCTTAAAAGAGGGCGACATCCACCCTAACCCAGGCCCGACAAACATCCCCACTTTCACAACTCCTTGTAACTCTCCCTCCACCCTAACAGCCCAAACATGTCTCTCTAATTCCATACTTTTAGGTCATCTCAATATCCGCAGTATAAATAATAAAATTGCCCATCTCCACACCCTCCTTGATATACATTCCTTTGATATCCTCTATCTCACAGAAACCTGGATAAAACCTGGAGCTAAAGACAACAAAATAATCCCCCCAGGTTACAATATATTGAGACTCGACCACATAAAACATTGGGGTGGGGGAGTAGCACTACTGTTTAAATCCTCGCTACAGATCTCCTCTATATCTTATAACCCACCTCAAGATTGTAAGGCAGAAGTTCTTATCTCCCGACCTCAACTTAACCCTTGCAAAGCCCTATACATTATCTGCATCTACTTACCTCCAGGTAATAATAGTACTACAAAAGACATTCTAAGCTGGGTATCAACTACTTACCCACAAGAAACTATTGTACTAGGAGACTTTAACACTGACTGGAAATTTGTAAACACAGATAATCCTTCATCACATAATAATCTTCATGGCTTTAGTCAAACAATTACCACCACCACTAGACTTAACAAACCTAACAACAAAGAGAGCATCTTAGATTGGATACTTATTAATAAACAACAACAAATTTACAAGGTAGGAACTCTACCAGATAACTTAAGAGATCATATGTTAACTTACATTATTTTATTTTATTTATTTTACATTTGTTAACAGGGGGTGTCTGACTGAGCTGAAAAGGCCCTTTTTCAGCAGAGGCCCGGGGAGAAAAGCTCCACAAAGAAAAATTACAGACACATTTAGTTATTTAGACATGATCAGTATACACACAAATTACAGGAGACATGTTTTTACAGTGGTATGCGGCACAAACAGTTACAGTGGAGAGAACAAACAAAAAAATAATTTTAAAAATAAAGGAAATTAATAGATTTGTGGTATACAGCTGAAATTTGGAACATAGGTAGAATACATACATAGTACACAGGTACAGTACATACATTGTAGATTAGCCAGTGTTTGTGAGTAAGATTGAAAACTATTATCAAGTGCTCTAGATTTTGTATGTATGTGTTATCTGCTTTTACTAGCCTGGGGAGCAATCATGGCACTGCCAACTTTCCTTGAGATGTTGCCTGATGAGGTCTTTAAATGAGGCTTTGGATGATGTGTTTTGAATGCTTGTAGGAACAGAGTTCCATTTTTTAGCCACTGAACTACTATATAGTGCATCTCCAAAGCTATTGTAGCTGTTGGTGACTTCTAGTAGTAGTTTGCTTGATGATCTAAGAGGCCTTTTGGCTGAGTGATGTTGTACTAAGTGTTTGAGGGCAGGGCACTTATTGGGGAGGTAAGAGAATTACAAAGGCAGAGTTGATTGTAGGTTAGGAGGTTGGGCAGTTCAAGCCCGTGGAGCTGTCTCAAAGCAGTACAGTGATGAGTTCTATATGAGCAATTTGCAGCAAAGCAGGCAATTCTGTTATAGCAGGCTTCCATTTTGCTTAGTTCAGTTTTGTTGAGATTAGTCAGAATGGGAGATGCATAGAATAGGGTGGATAGAAGTTGGGAGCGAGCAATGGCTAATCTTGTGTTGTTGGTAAGAAATGGTTTGATACGGTAGAGCGACCCCAGTTTGGCATGTACTTTTTTAATAGTTAAGTTGAGATGACTATCAAATTTTAGGTGGGAGTCTATGGTTATTCCCAATAGCTTAGCCTGTGCCACTGGAGCAATTGGAGTAGCATTATTGGAGTAGATAGTGAATTGACTGTTAGTGTTTTTGTTAGAACTGGTTATAATCATAAGCTGAGTTTTCTTTGGATTGAGGATAAGTTGGGCTTTGGTAAGGTAGTTTTCAACGTCAGAGAATGCTAGTTGAGTTGTTTGCAGGAGGGTGAGAATGTTTTGTGCAGCACAGATTAAGGTAGTGTCATCTGCATACTGAATTATAGATGCATGCTGTGTGGAGGTATGGAGGTCATTTGTGAAGACTGTGAATAGAAGTGGTCCTAAGATAGAACCCTGTGGGACTCCTATAATTATGGGCAGCTGAGGAGAGAGATAATTTTCCCATTTCACAGCTTGGTACCTGTCAGTTAAGTAGCTTTGGAACCAGGTAAGAGTGGAATTTGATAGATGATATTGGTTTAGTTTGTTTAGTAGGATTTGGTGTGAGACTGTGTCAAACGCTTTGGACATATCCAAAAAAATAATTGACACTTGTAGGCCTTCATTTTTGAGATGGTTTACTGTGTCTGTGAAGCAGAGGAGGGCTGTAGTGGTACTATGGGCAGGTCTGAAACCATGCTGAGTAGGTGACAGGATGTTGCTGTCTAGGAGATAGTTTAGCATCTGGGTATGGATGCATTTTTCTAGGATTTTGGCCGGGGGGAGAGTAAAACAATGGGTCTGTAGTTATTAAGTTCAGTGGAAGTCCTGCCTTTATGTATGGGTGTAACATAGGATATTTTCCAGAGTTTGGGCACATAGTTTTCAACAATTGATCTGTTTATGAGAGTGGAGACTGGGATAGCAATAGCATCTGCTGTGAGTTTCAAGAAATAGCTGGGGAGTAGGTCGGCTGCTGTTGATGAGATCTTTAGTTTGGAGAGCATGCTTTTGATTGAAGTGGTGGAAACTGTTTTGAGGGTAAAGCTTGTATTAGTGTTATTTGTGTTGGGGGGGGGGGGGATAGTGAGGAAGGAACTGTCCTGTGATACTAAGGATAGAATTGAGTTCACAAAGTGGGAGTTGAATTGTGTTTCAATGGGAACTTTAGTGTCGGGTGGTTGGTTTGGGGGTAGCCTTTTAGGTGGATTTTAGTAGCTGGTTTACATTTTTCCAAAATTTTTGCGGGTTGTGTTGGTATTTAGTTTGTAATGTTGTGTAGTAGGATTTTTTTGTCCAGCTTAATGCATTGTTTTGCACGGTTGCGCAGTTCCTGGTACTTGGTTAGGCTTTGTGTTTCTTTGTTTTTTTGATAGTAAAGCCAGGCAGTGTCTCTGGACTTGAGGATTTGTTTGGTTTCTTTACTGAGCCAGGGGTTTGTAGAGGTTCTAACCTTGATTTTGCACAATGGAGCGACAGTGTCTAGGTGTTGTAGAAATGTGCTACAGCCTGGTCAAGTGGGAGGGTTTTTAGGGGGGTCCAGTCACAGTTACAGAATGAAGTGTTGAGGACCTCAGAAGAGAATTTTTTTGTGTTTCTAGTGGATATATAGTTAGTGGTTTTGCATATGTTTGTTCTACTACGTATAAAGTATATTATGTTGTGGTCACTTAAGGTGTCTGGGAGACTGTCTGTTTGAGGGTACAATGTGGGGTTGTTAGTTAGGACCCAGTCAAGGATGGATTCCCTTTTAGATTTTTTATCACATCTAGTTGGAATTTGGACTAGCTGCTGGTAACCATGGAGATTTATTAGATTACTTGTTGGTTCTGATATATTATAAGACAAAAGAATGGCATCCCTAACACCCCCACTTATAGGATCTCTCGAACCAACGAACACTTTAACCCCGGATCATTCCAAAATGAACTTGATGCCTCTAACTGGAATCCACTAAAAACTCTCCCACTTGAGGAGGCTGTTAAATATTTCAGCTCTAAATTCTTAACTATCCTTGATAAGCATGCTCCTAAATGGTCCATCAGAATGAAATCCAAACCATCCACCTGGCTTTCAAAAGAAACTAGACAACTGATATTCCTTAGGAATAATTCATGGGCCAAGTGGAGACCATCCAAAAATATCTCTGAGCAACAAACATTTAGACAGCTGAGGAATATTACAAAAAAAGCAATACTCACTGACAAAAAAACTACTATTGTAAACTACAGCAATCTCACCATAACAATCCACAAAAGTTCTGGTCTAGCTTAAATAGACTCCTACACCCAGGGCACTCTAGCACACCACCCCCTCTAGGGGCTGACAACAATACCTCCCATCAAACTGCCAATGCCTTCAATACCTTCTTCACAGACACCATAAAATCTAGCCTGTCAACTTTCCACAAACAACTCTAATCTCCCAACCTCTTTACCTGATACTCTCCCAGCATTCCAATTCTATTCTCTTTATTCATCTACGACCTTCACTTAGCAATCCTTCAAACTGCCTACATACAATATGCAGATGATTCTACGCTCATATGTTCTGCCAACTCCACATCTGAACTGCAATCCCTAACCCAGACAGTATTTAACTCAGTCGAGGCATGGTTCTTAAAACGTTGCCTCCTTTTGAATGCCAAAAAAAAACAAGCTCTTACTCTTCACACCTAACAGTAAGCCCCCCCCCCCATCAATTTCTCTATCAAATCAAATAATGGCACCCTTATAACCCCTGACTCTACCACCAAACTATTAGGAGTCTTAATTGACAATAACCTTACATTTGATAATCATATAAATAACACTGTAAAAACCATAAATAGAAAATTGGGCTCCCTATGTAGAATAAAACCCTTCTTAACACCAACAGCCAAAACTACAGTTGCCCACTCCCATCTAATCTCTACTCTTTATGCTTCCCCCATATATACTAACCTAAAGAAAAATAATTTCACTAAACTAGCCAACTCCTATAACAATATTGCCAGGTTTGCCACTGGAAACCCATTCAGAACTCACCACTGTCTGAACCTACAGCAGCTAGACTGGCTCGAACTAAAAAACATTTTGATGCTTTCCCAACTTACCATAGTTCATAGGATATTCTACCAATCTAACAACACACCGATACTCTCTAACCTTTTTACCCCCTATGCAAACCTCAATTCCTTACGCTCTTCCACTAAACTACTGGCTAGCATTACCAAGTCTAATAACTTGGCAGGTGACTCCTTGTTTTCTAATACCGCTGGAAAATATTGGAACATGTTGCCATCAGATCTAACGGTACTTCCCTCCTTCCCACTCTTTAACGGCTCAAGCAACATCTTCAAACACACTGGTTATGCCCATGCTGTTACCCTGACTAATTGTCTGCTTTCTCTATTGCCTTATTTTCTATACTGCCTCCCCTCACCTATTAATACTGCTTACCCCTTGGGTAGTAGCAACTGTCTTAAATTATTGTTACAAATAGGAGATGAATTAAACTGTGAACATATTGTAAACGACCTCACATATCTTAATGTAATAGTGTCATATTCCTTTTAGGTTTTGTGTTTCACAACTAGCATACTTCTCTTTAGCTAAGACTCTCTGATTATTTTTAACTTAGTTTTTTCTTTATATTTGTGTATAATTCTTTTTGTATGTTGTGTTGCTCAAATAGTATGAATTTGTAGCTACTGTTCTCTCATTATTTTTATCATAATTTTTTTCTCTTATATTTGTGCATTATAAACTTTTGAATGTTACTCTGGAGCTTTTCTCCCCAGGCCTCCGTTGAAAATGGAAATATGTCCAGTTGGATCAGCTCGGTTAACAAATGTAAAATAAAATAAATAAAATACTTTAATCAGGTTTGGCCTACTCCTTCTGTCAGCTATCAACCCCTGCCTCCCTCTTAGCCTTCCTCATTTTGAGCCAGAATCTTCTGCTTCTCTAAAATTCTGTACCTAGACAACTATCCTCTTGGCTCTCACTTCTGCTATGCGAGTTTCTGAGTGACAAGTTGTAATCATCCTTCCCCTTTTTTATTTTACAAGGACGAGGTGACTTGGGGCTAATCCTTCCTTCATGCCTAAGGTAGTGAACAAGCTGTCCATCAATCAAGCTATCCATCTTCCCATTTTTTTCCCCAATCCACAAAACAGGGGGGAAATGGATTGTACATTCTCTGGACATTCACAGGCAGCTCAGATTTTATTTGGACAAAACTAAATCCTACAGAAAGACTGAACAGCTGTTTGTATCATTTATGAGCGCTAAGCTGGGCCAGCCAGTCTCAAAACAAACTGTTGAAGTTTGGATCTCTAAGGCTGTCTCTTTCATCTAATCACATTATGGTAAGGTCTTGCTTTCCTGCACATTCCACTAGGACAGTGGCTTCCTCAGGGCATTTCACAAAGGAATAGACTCCAGGTCTATCTTGGAAGTTGCTACTTGGTCGTTTCTACACACCTTTAACAAACAGTGCAAAATCAATGCTTTCTCCAGGGTCAGGGCAGCCTTTGCATTGTCAGTTCTCTCCAGATTGCTGGAAGACTCTTCTACTCAATAGCCAACCACCCTTTTTTCCTCCTCCAGCTCTGGGAATCATCCATATATCAGGATTACTGCAACTGTGATTCTGGTCAGGATATAGTACATTTGTGTAAGAACTTCCCATAACAGTAGATGTCCTGATCACCTTTGCAATATTCTATCCCATCCTCCATCTTCTCTTCTCAACCTCACTTCAGTCTTTATATTCCTATCCTCCTTTGCTTTGTCCTCGGTTCTGTTACATGGAAACAGGGGAGTTTTCTAACCTCTTCAAGCTATACCCCTCCTAACTGACCAGTTTTGCCTCTCAGTAGTCTTCAGTCAGCATGTTTGGAGGTAGTCTGAGGATCCACCCTCATACATCTGTCTATATACCCCAACACACATGAGCTGAGGTCATACATTGGAAGTACTACCTTGGTAAGGTAAAAGTTTAGCACCCTCTCCTTATGTCCACTGTGACAATCCATATGTCAGGAATACTGCAACGGTGATCAGTAGGACATCTATGCAGGGGATTGACTGTAGCATTTCCCCATTCTCGTTACAAAATCTGTATGGAGGCTAAGGTTGAACAGTTTTGTAAGGGGGTGCTTTATGCTATTTAAGAAGCATACAGGGATATTGCCAGGACCCAATGATGCAGTATTTTTTAGATTGTGATGGCACTTTCAGGACTTGGTCTTATGTGATAGCTGGAGGCAAGTCTGTTTCAGGTGTATTTTGTGGGATAGGGAAAGAGAAAAGAGGGGTGAAGTTTGAGTTGAATTTATCAGCCAGTAGGCTAACTATATCTTCAGCCTAAATGTAGGTAACATCATTCACAATCAGCTCATTGCATTGCTATGTTGTGTGCTTTTGAGATTACAAACATGACTAAAATTGCCTTGCAATTGTCTTTGGTTTAGATGGCTATTTTAGCCTCAGACTTGATTTTGGTGGATTTTATTACTCTCCTAAGTTGGTTGGGTGTTTCAGTGAAGAGGGCTCTATCATTCTGGGAATTATTCTTTTTGTCAAAATTTTCTTCCTTTTATTGTAAAGCTTGTTAATATTATTGTTTCATCAAGAGGAATTCTTTCTGAGGTTTGCCCCATGTTTATTCCTACATGATGCAGCTGTTTACATGCTGGTATAGTGTGGTGGTATGTGTTTCCTCATATTCTAAGGAGATAACTATTTTGTGGGGATTTGAAGCTTGGACAGTGTATCACTTAGAAGTAGGTAGCTTGTCTTAGAGGAATTTCTAAAGGTATTTTGGGTGAAAGGGGCATCTGGTTTCAATTTTATTTCAGTGAAGGCTGCTTTATGGTCTAACCTTACAAGTGAAGGTATGGTTGCGCAAGATGCCCTCATATTAGTAAAGGCAAGATCTAAGATGTTATTTCCCCTAGTGGGTACTGTGACTAATTGTTCCAGGGTATTTGTATTGACAAAGTCCAGGAATCTGCTTCTGCACTGGTGGTGGTGTAGGTTTCCTAGTCTATAGTTGGATAGTTTAGCTCACCTAGAAGAATGGTATTGAGTTTAATACTGAATGATTTCAGTTTCTGTAAGTTGGTGGTGTGGCTTTCTTGGGTCATATAGAGAGTTCTGTAGCTATCTGATATATGGTGCGGAACCTTTCTGGTGGGGATTTGGACATGAAGAAACTGTAGTGAATCATGCTTCTTTACCAGCCTTGATTCAAGTCTTTTCTGGATGAAGACTGAGCCACCTCCACCTTTTCTCTATCCTGCGCAATAGGTAGTCTAAACATGTGGAAGGTATTAAAACCCTGCTCATCTGGAGTGCTCTCCACTGTATTAAACCATGTTTTGGCCACTACACACACATCTTTGTCTTTCAGGGTGAGGAGACCTTGTAGGGAGTGGAGTTTCTTGTTTAGGCTACTAACAGTGATCAGTAACATCTAGTTGGAATTCATTTTCTGCTCTGTGTAGAGTTTATTATATTACTAGCTCAGCCTTTTAGACCTTATTTGACTTGCTCTGCATGGGCTATGACCTCGGGAAAAGGTCACCTGCAGGTGTGCTTGTGATTATAGATGCCAACTAAAGGACTGCCACCTTCAATGTCTCATGTCTTTGCACCTCTCATGAAGTAAGCTTTGTGGTATAAAGAGAATGCACCTGGAGCTTAAGAAGCTTTTTGATTTTGAGGACTTCCAAGATGGCTGCACACTGACAGCTTGTTTCTAGCTCTCCCAGTGTGAAAACAAACTCAGCACAGAAAGCCAGTAGACTTGTATTTCTGGGTACATTTCAGTAACTGGCTTAGTAAGTACACTGCCTGGATGTCAGGAATAAAGAAATACAGAAGACCTGGAAAATAAATCGGCTGCAAAAAGTAGGGAAGGAACACTTACTGGGGAAAGGTTTGCAGCTGTTAAGCAGAAATCAATGCATCCTTCAGACATGACTTCCAATAACCTACAGGAATTAAGATAACTGCATACTGACCTGGTTAAACTAAACAAAACAAGAAATACATAAGTCCCAACCAACACAGCTTAATAAAACCAAGTATTTTTATTAGTTAGCGTTTTCACTGACTAAGCCGCTTCATCAGACCATTCCATTACAAACTAAATCAGTGTTCCAGTCAATCCAGGTAACAGAGTGCAATAATCCATTTCATTTCCATCTGTTCAACATTATTAATAACATCCCCACCCTGAATACTTTCCATAAACAACTGTAAAACTAGAAACTTAAAAGAATGGCCATTAAAATCATTTACATGTGAAGCAAGGGCATTAGTTAAACAGCAATTCCTAATATTGCCCAAATGCTCTAAGATTCGTTCCTTAAGAAGGTGGTCAGTCTTTTCAACATAGAAACTAGAGCATTGTTGACATGTAGTTGACAGTTGTTTATGGAAAGTATTCTGGGTGGGGATGTTATTAATGTTGAACAGATGAAAATGAAATGGATTATTGCACTCCATGCTCATCAGTTACCTGGATTGAATGGAACTATTCCTTTAAAACCTGCACTACAACCTCGCAGGCTGGTTCATTGATTTGAGTTGATTGTTTAATTGCTATCCTGATTTTAGTGGTTTTTGTGTATAAGTTTTAGTATAAGATATTGTAACACTGCTTTAGTTTGTAATGGTCTGATGAAATGGCTTAGTCCGTGAAAGCGCTAATAAGAGTACTTTGGTTTTATTTAGCTGTGTTGGTCAGGACTTCTGTATTTCTTTTTTTTTTTTGTCTTTCTACATGCTGGACTGACCTTTAACTACAGGAGTGCGTTTTTTCAACAAAACACTGATGGAGTATATCAACACAAACAACAAAAGGCTGGAAAAATGAAAGAAGCTTTAAACAGATATTCAGATGACATGATAAATCTCCAAAAATCAGAGGTCGAAATGAAGGAAGGCTGGCTGAATATGAGACTGCTCAGGAAGAGATGTTTAAAAAAATAATAGAATTAGTGAACAGCGCAGGTAGGGAAGACCTGAGATTTTCAGCTATACCAGAGAAGCTGGAAGGAACAGACAGCATTAATTTTTTGAAAGCACAAATAAGTAACTGGACTGGTATTCCACAACAGTTGTTGTTAGTTGAAAGGGCACATTGTGTGTTTGCTCCAAATCTAGCTATAAGAAAGCAATCTAGACCTTTAATATTAAAGATGCAATCCTGCAGAATGCTAAACAGAAAATAAGGGATTACCTCAATAATATGCACAAGTTTAGAAAGATTGCTGTTAAGCAACTGTTTTTTTAATAATAATTCTAGAGTACAAAAACTGTTAGCACAACGACTCAGGCAACATAAAGTTAAAAGGGCTGTCACCAAGCTTAGGGAGCCTATGACAACGAAGATAACAAGAGATCCTGTAGAAATATTAGAAATATTTTGAAAATTTTATGAAAGTTTGTATAAAGCAGAGAAATATGGAAATGAAGAAAAGGTACAAATGGAAGTGTGTATGGAAAAATTAAATATGCCAAGGTTAGAGGTAGATGAGGCTCAGTTACTAACAGGATAGGAGGAGATGAGATAAAAATGAGTATGTATAATCATTCTACAGGAAAGTCCCCAAGAATAGATGGTATTCCTGTGGAAGTTTGGAAGCTAGGAGGGAAAAAAATGATAAAGATCTGGAAGGTTTTGTTTAACAGTATTTTAAGAGGAGGAGAAGTACCAACATCCTGGACGGTGGTGGTAACGGTAATACCTAAAGAGGGTTAAGATCCATCGGATCCAGCTTCATACTGGCCCATTTCAATACTAAACTATGTTTATAAAGTGTTTGTCTATAATGGCTAAAGGAATGGCAAAAGTGATACCAAAACTGATAGATATGGATCAGTGTGGTTTTGTGGAGGGGAGGCAAATATTTGACAATATTAACAGAACACTGATGATCCAGAGGGAGGCAGAATTCAAGAAAATACCACTTTAATTGGTGGGTCTTGATACAGAGAAAGCATTGGACAGAGTAGTCTGGGACTTGATGAGCAGGGCAATGGAAGCATTTGCTTTCCCTGATACAATTATAAGATTGATTAAATGTATATATGAGGGATCAGAGGCAAAAATTAAAGTGGGTAGGGTCCTCTCTGATTACTTCTGCTTGAGTAGAGGAACCAGGCAGGGTTGTCTGCTTTCCCCTTTGTTTGCATTATATTTAGAATCACTGGCAAAGAAAACAAGGGACTCAGAAATTCCAGGATATAATTGGTATGGCAGTAAGGAAAAGCTGGCTCTGTTTGAAGATGATATTATTTTGTACATGTCAAAACCAGAAAGGGACATTACAATGTTGTGGAACATTTTAAGAGTTTCAGATCTTCTTGGGATACAAAATTAATGAAGCTAAAACAAAGGCAGTAGTGGTAAACGATGTACCCACACATGAATTGGTCTAACAATGCTACTTAATGCTAGAAGTCTAAACCTCAAAATGCACTCACTTGAGGCACTCCTTAAAATGGAAAACATCAACATCTGTGCAGTGTCAGACCTGGTTCAAGGCTCCAGAGAGCACCCCTGCATTACCAGGCTATAATTCATATAACACCTTTTGGCCACCTAACCTGGACCGAAACACTAAAGGCAGAGGCGTGTCCATATTCATTAAGGATATCCACACCTTCAGGCTAGTTGCTTAGTATAATGCATCCGAGATTATCCAAGTACAACTAACTCTGGGAAAGACCGCAATCCAAATTGTAGCTTGCTACACATCCCCCACCATGCCCCAGGATTCCCACTCCTCATTTCTTGATACACTGGAAAATATTAGGGTACAACCCAAAACCCTAATAATGGGCAATTTCAACTACCCCACCATTAACTGGGAAAACTACTCATGTACCAACTCTTTTGCTCAACGTTTTCTGGAATTCAAAAATTCCAATGCCTTGGATCAACTTATCCACACCTCCACCAGGGGTAGCAATATCCTAGACCTGGTCATTACCAACATGGGGGACCAGTGTTCCACACCAAAGGTCAATTCCTTGTTGGTCAGATCTGACCACAAGATAATCACCCTAGACCCCCCCCCACCCCCATTAGGGAAACTACAGTAAAACTTTTCTCCAAAGCCAACTTCACGCTTCTTAAGACAGAAGTGGCAAACTTCACAACACCTATGCAGATGGACAAGAGAGGTATGACTGTTGAATCCTACACAATTGCACTTTATAAGCACTTACACGAGTGTATGGATCGTGCTATCCCTAACAGAACCAAGATGCTATCCTCCAAAAAATGAAGCCAATCTGGTGGCTCCCTGCCATAAACAAACTCTACAACAGAAGAAAGAAATTGTTGCAAAAAAAGAGTAAAATCCCATGATTGGAGGAACTCCCTGGTCAGCCTCAGTAAGAAGCTAAGATCCCTCATAAAATCCTCTAATGCTAGTTACGAAAACAAAATCGCCACTGATTCTAAAGACAACCACAAAGCATTCTATAGCTATGTCAAGAATCTCAATTGCAATACTCAGATTTGCTCTGAGTTACAGCACAACGGCACTAAATATACAGAACCAACTGAAATTGCCAACATCCTAGCAGATAGATTCAGTGCTCTGAGTTACAGCACAACGGCACTAAATATACAGAACCAACTGAAATTGCCAACATCCTAGCAGATAGATTCAGTGCTAACTTTACCCCCCCTCTCACCCCCTAAAGGGCCCATCTCTATACCGGAATATTGCAAAGTTCCTGTAATCATGGCTGCACAGGTAAAAACCACACTCTCCAAAGCCAAGAACACAGCATCCATGGGACCTGACAACATCCCAGGCTGCGTTCTACATGGACTACAGAATGAACTGGCACTCCACCTAAGTATCATGTTCAATCATAGCCTCACCTCAGGCTTTGTGCCTATTGAATGGTGCACAGCAACGGTTATCCCACTCCACAAAGGGTGATCCACCATGGACCCTGGGAACTACCGCCCCATTAGCTTGATGAGCCTGGTCTGCAAGGTCATGGAATGTATCATCATGGAACTTATAAACAAAGATATTGGTAATCTCCAAACTCTGGACCCCACCCAGTTCGGGTTTGTAAAAGGCAGATCATGTCTCCTAAATTTGATAGACTTCTTTGAAGCAGTCACCAAAGCCATAGACAAGAGTAAGGTGGTTCACACTGCCTATCTAGATCTCGTCAAGGCTTTCAACACCATCCTCCACTCTGGAATTATAGGTAAACTCACTAAACTAGGTATAAATCCCTATGTCACAAGATGGGTTTCCAGCTGGCTCACTGACAGAACTCACACTGTGAAAGTAGCAGACTCCAAATCCGACTTCAGACCAGTGACAAATGGAGTACCACAAGGTTCAGTCCTGGGTCCTCTCTTGTTTGGTATTTACTTTTCTGAAGTACAGGCTAACACAGAAGGTATTTGGCTAAAGAAGTTTGCAGATGACTGCAAACTAGGAGCCATAATCGAAACTCCTAACGATGTGGACATCCATTAAAAGGGCCTCACTGAGACAGATGCCTGGTGTCAAAGCTATGGCTTCAAGCTCAATGCCAAAAAGTGCATTGTCATCCCCTTTGGTAAAAACTCTGTACCCATGAACTACCACATAGGTGGTAGTAAACTTAACACCGAAAGTATGATGAGACCTTGGGACACAGGTGGACAATAGTTTCTCCTTTGATAATCATATCACCACAGTAGTCAGGAAATCCTTCTATGTGGCACACCTCATCAAAAAAGGTTTCTCATCCAGGAAAAAAGAGGTCATTGTTCCCATCTACTCGTCACTCATTAGACCCATTATAGAGTACAACACCCCTTTTGGTATGTACCTCACAAGACATCTACAACAACTGGAAAGGCTGCAGAAATACCTCACTAAAAGAATCACAGGCCTAAAGCAGATGCCCTATGCTGACCGTATAAAAAAACTCAAGCTATACTCTGTCACATATCATGTACTCAGAGGCGATCTCTGCTTAACATACAAGGCCATGTCAAACCTAGAGCTGTTGGACATGCTACACTTAAAGAAATCCCAATCCCTCAGAGCCACACACTCCAGGGATCTAAGCCTTGTCATCACAATGACCAAAACATGCTGGAGGGATAGTTTCCTGATGCAGAGACTTCCCAGACTCTGGAATAGACTGCCCATACATGTCAAGCAGAGCGCCTTTTTGGCCCTCTTCAAAAGGAACGTTGACGATTGGATGGGAGATAGGAAATTCACCCCAGGGATCATGTCAGTTTCCCTGCTAGACAGTGGTCCAGGGAAGTAAATATTGTGGGTAGAAATAGCCAAGGAATTGTTATGGCTAGGCTTGTATAGGCCGTAGGGCCGATAGCCTAGTACCAACCTATATTTATGGGGACATGGTGAAGTATTTAGGAGTGTGGATTAGAAATGACTGTTGTGGCAGCTAAGGTTATGTGGGAAGAGACTAAACAGAAGATAATACAAAAATTGAGAAACTGGAAGCTTTGTTATAATGGATATGGATACTAAGATACAAGCAATTAAAATGTTCTTAGTCCCTGTAGTCTTATACACGGTCAGGCATATTTTTATCAACATGAGTAGAAGCTGTGAGCAGTACAATTAAAAAAGAGTTGAAAATTTTTATCTGGGTAAGGGAAGACAGCAGGGTCAAGTGGGATAAGATGATTCTTCCAATAGAACAATGCAGGCTAGGATTACCCAATCTGAGGGGATATTTTAGAACAACACAGTTAAGGCTCTTATACATAGCACAAGCAGAAAACTATAATTCAAAGCGAAAAGGAATGATGATGATATGGGGGGAAGCTCAAGAAATAAGAAACAATTGGGATTTTGGATGCAAACTCTAAGGAGAAACAAAAATCATACAGAGTATTACATTCATAAAATAGCAGGGAGTATTCTAAGGACTAAACCAGCACAAGAATGGAGAAAAGAGATTCTGCTGATAAGGATGACTGTGATTAGGGATACAGATAATAGGCAAGAGGGGACTAGAATTTATTGGAGAAAACTGGCAAAGGAACCAAGGTATTGGGAGCAAATAACTAGAAAGGGAAAAGTAATAGAATGGGAAGAGGCCAAGAATTTATCTGGACTGCAGGTTAGAGATTGCCTTCTCTATCAAGGACTGATATCAGAGTATAGGTAAAGAGAAAGAAATGGGAGGGTCCTAAATGAAAGACCAGCACTGGTAGAGTTTTAGTAGACTCTAGAACAAAAGCTGCTGTTAAAAAAAGGAATAATTAGAACATATTAAATATTCTATGATTATAAGAATCAATCAGAGGAGCTTAGAAAGGATTGGGAAGAGAGATTGGATAAACAATTCACAAAGAGACAATGGGGAGATATATAAGTTTATCTCCCAAATATGCAACAAAGTCTAGAAGATTTAGAATCTTTGTCTAGAAGTGTTACATAGATATTTTTATACCCCAAGTAAACTCTAAAGAATTTTTCCTCAGGTGGATAGCAAATGTTGGAGGTGTGATGGGCAAGAAAGAGGTGGCTGGGAACATATTTTCTGAGAGTGTAATGGGCTGGCAGACTTTTGGGATTCCCTGCAAACCACTCTGTCGGATATACAGAATGATGCCACAGTACAAAGAAAAAATGATCGATTTTAACAATTGGCTAAAATTTTGGTGTCATTCAAAGGGGATCCAGTGTCTGTCAGCCTGGGATGACATCCTCGACAAGCCACGTTGCTTCGCTAGGGACGGCTTGCACCTGTCACCACTGGGCTTTCGGATATTGGCAAAGGCACTTGCCACCCCCATAGTGCCTTTTTTAGGCAAGGCTCAAAAGTCAAACCCACCCCCATAGACAGCACAAGGAACAAGAAACTAAGGGTAATGCTGCTAAATGCCAGAAGTCTTAACCTCAAGATGCACGCACTCGAAGCTCTCCTCAGTATGGAGAACATCGATATCCGTGCAGTGACAGAAACCTGGTTCAAGGCTCCAGAGAGCACCCCAGCACTACCAGGCTATACCTCATATCATGCTTTTCGGCCCCAAAACCCAGACCGAACCACAAAAGGAGGGGGAGTTTCCATATTTATCAAGGATATCCACACCTCCAGGTTAGTGGCATTGCACGAAGTATTGGAGACCATCCATGTGCAACTAACAGTGGGCAAGACTGCTTTTCAGTTTATAGCATCCTACAGACCACCCTCTCAAAGTCAGAAATCCCACTCAGCTTTCCTGAAAACATTGGAGAACATGAAGATCTCTCCGAACACCATCATATTGGGCGACTTCAACTACCCAAACATTGACTGGGAGCACTACTCAAGCCCCAGCACCTTAGCCCAAAGGTTCCTGGAAATTATAAACTCAAATGCTATGGAACAACTAGTCACCACTCCCACAAGAGGGGACAACATACTAGACCTGATCATTACCAACATGGGGACTCTATGCTCCACACCAGAAGTATATCCCTCATTGGTAAGATCAGACCATAAATTAATTTCACTGGATGTCCACATCCCGACCCCACCCTCAGCCCAGAAAACCACAGTGAAAAACTTCTCAAAAGCGAACTTCTCACTTCTCAAAACTGAAGTGGAATCCTTCAAGGCCCCAGGGCCAGTGGAAACTATGGCCCAAACTGCAGAATCCTATATAAACGCATTCTACGGACATCTCCAGGAATGCATGGATCATGCTATCCCAAACAAAACCAAGACCCAATCATCCAAAGGCAGGTGTTCAGTCTGGTGGACCCCTGCCATAAATAAACTGTACAACAGAAGGAGGAAGCTACTACATGATAGAGCAAAATCCCTAATAGGGAAGGCATCTCTAATCAGTACTAGCAAAAAATTACGATCCTCATAAAATCCTCCAAGGCCAGCTTCGAGAGAAAAATTGCACAGGACACCAAAGACAATCATAAGGCTTTTTTCAGTTATGTTAGAAACCTGAGATGCAACTCCCAGACTTGTTCTGAGTTGATTCTAAATGACAAAAAATACACTGAACCCACAGACATCGCCAATATCCTGGCAGACAGGTTCAGTGCAAACTTCTCCACCCCCTCCCCCCCAAAAGAGCAAGTATCTATCCTGGCAGAGGGCTGCCTCCCAAATATCTCTGATGCTCAGGTGAAGGCTGCCCTCTCCAAAGCCAAAAACACTGCTTCCATGGGACCAGATGGCGTCCCAGGTTGCGTCCTACATGAACTCCAAGAGGAACTAATCCCTCAAATAAAACAGCTATACAATCTCAGCCTCACTACAGGATATGTGCCCACAGAATGGCGTACAGCAACAGTGGTCCCACTCCACAAAGGTATAGCCTCTACGGACCCTGGAAACTATCGCCCCATAAGCCTGACTACCTTAGTCTGCAAGGCTATGGAGAGGATCATCATGGAGCTCATAAACAAAGACATTGGGGACGTACAGACACTAGATCCTACCCAGTTCAGCTTTGTCAAGCGCAGATCCTGCCTTTTGAACCTGGTTGACTTCTTCGAAACAGTCACCAAAGCCATAGATGAAGGAAAGGTAGTCCACACAGCCTATCTGGACCTTGCAAAGGCATTTGACACAATACCCCACTCGGGCATCATAGGTAAGCTATCCAGCTTAAATATAAACCCCTATGTCTCAAGATGCGTCGCAAACTGGCTTAAAGACAGAACCCACAGAGTGAGAGTTGCTGGAGCCATGTCAGACTCGAAACCGGTCACAAGTGGTGTCCCACAGGGTTCTGTCCTGGGACCACTCTTCTTCGGTATATACTTTTCCGAGGTACAGTCAAACGTGGGAGGACTATGGCTCACCAAGTTCGCAGACGACTGCAAACTGGGTGCCATAATCAACTCTCCAGCTGACACAAACATCCTTCAAAAAGGTCTCACAGAGACAGATAACTGGTGCCAGCACCATGGTTTAAAGCTAAATGCCAAAAAATGTATAGTCATACCCCAATGTGCCCACAAATTACCACATAGGCGGAAACCCATTAAGTACAGAGAAAGTTATTAGGGACCTGGGGACCCAAGTTGATAGCAATCTCTCCTTTGAAAACCACATTGCCAAAGTGGTTAGAAAGACCTTCTACGTAGCCCACCTCATCACAAAGGGTTTCACATCTAGATCAAGAGAGGTAATCGTGCCCCTTTATTCATCCCTCATCAGGCCCATCATAGAATACAATGCCTCTTTTGGGATGTACCTTACCCGACACCTGCAGCAATTAGAAAGACCCAAAAAGTATCTCACCAAGAGGATCACGGGTCTCAAACAGTTGCCATATGCTGCTCGGTTAAAAAAACTCCAGCTCTACTCAGTTGCATACCGCCTACTTCGAGGAGATCTATGCCTGACATACAAAGCTATGTCAAATCCAGAATTAATGGACATGCTCTACCTCAGTAAATCTAAATCCCTTAGAGCCACATGCTCGAGGGACTTAAACCTCAGCACAGAAATAAATAGAACTTGCTGGAGGGACAGGTTCATAACCCAGAGGCTCCCTTTGCTCTGGAATAGAATTCCAGTTCATGTGAGGCAGAGCACCTCACTGAATCTCTTCAAGAAGAATCTCAATAGGTGGATGGGGGATTGTAGGTTTGTCTCAGGTATTACTCCCGTGTCACTATTAGACAGAGGCACAGTAAACTAAACCTTAAAAAGGGCACAGTATACTCAAATCAAGGGGTGGCGTAAGCCATACAGAATTGGGCTAGGCTTATAATTGCCCCAGGGCAGATAGCCTAGTATGAACCTATGATACAGATTTGGAATTGCCTAAATAAGGTAAAGCCTTGCTGAGTTGCTGAGTCTAATTATGGCAGCTGCCAAAAAAGCAATTACTAGAAAATGGAAATCGAAGTCTAGACCAGCTATACTAGAAGTGGTGAATATAGTAACAGATATAAAACAACTGGAATTGGGATCTTTAGACAAGGGATGGTGCAAACTACATAGAAAAAATGGGAATTATCAGAACAATATTTGCAGAGAAGGAACAAGGTTTAAGAGGCAGGATTTGAATGAACCATGTAATGCTTAACTGACAATGACTGGATAGATCATAAGTGATATATAATGTTTGCAACTACAGTTGTTTCAGTGGTGTCTGTGTTGTATAATGTTTGCAACTGAAGTGGTATCAATGTTGTTTTTCATTTATATAAATGTAAGATTGCCTTTGTCATACCTGATAATTTAATAAAGATGTTTATTAGGGAAAAAAAAGAAGCTTTTTGATTTAGAACAAGTGGCCTCTCTTGTTTTGGAGGAAAAATCACCCTACAAGTATGAGTAGGGTTTCTTCTATGCCTTCTGAGAAATTAGTAAGAAGGTAGCAGCCAAGACATCTGCAAGCAGACAGCATGATACCTTTGTGACCCTGTCATTTCTGCAAGAGCCCTGAGGGCATTCGTTTCAGAAAGTCATAGATATGTTGGTCCACATCTGTAGCATCTCCTGTTGTAGTGTCCTCAACTCCCTGTCACATTTTGGAGTCTAAGAGTGGATTAGCCAAACATAGCAATCTTGCCAAGCCTGTAAGGAATGAACTGTTGTGCCTTAACTGGGTTCCTGAGCCCTGGCAATTGTAAATGGCTATCTTTCCATATACTAGGTATTATAGTGATTTTCTTTATTCAGGAACTCCTGGGAATTCTTGAAGACATTGCTTCATCCTGCTTGGAAAGACCAAGCAGAGCAGTCTGAACACCCTAGATTATATCTGGTTGGTCTAATGCATTGGGTGTTTCTCTGGTTTTGAGATTTTAAGTATTTTCTTCTGATTTTTTGTTTAGAATTACTGCTTTGCTGCCTACTTTTCAGCGTTTTCCAGCTTGCTAAAGTTTATATCTGTATTAGAAACAGTATTTAGAACACATCTAGAGCCTGTTTACTGCATTTCTTGTGTTGCACTTAATTTAAAATTGTTTGTTTCTCTTAAAATTGCATTTTACCTGTCTTTGGCCTAGCACTCAAGTGTTGGGTCATTTATTGCACTGTTGTGAATATTTTGCTACTTGTGTATCTCTGCTACCTTTAAACTAAAAAAAATAAAAATCTTGCTTTTTTCCCACTTTCTGAAATTTTAGAAAGTTCAGTTACATATTTGCTGTTCTGAACTGTTTGTAAGTTTCTTGGAGGCCAGTGCTTGCTTGGGCTAAAGGGAAGTCTCTGTGTTCACCAGTGGCAGTGGTTAACACTGAGCAGCCTGCCTGTCCCTGTAGGAGTGGTTACTGCCTAGAAGCTGTAGTTTTATTGGCCATTTTGGGTCAATTCCAAACTCCTTGATCTCTCTCTCTCTTAAAACCCTGCTGCCTCGTGGTTTTGGCATCTTTCCAGGCTTGTTAGTTGTTGCTGAAGCACCTACCAAGGGGAGAAAATGCTGAGAGAAGAAAGGAGCCACTTTTGAGATTTTAAGTATTTTCTTCTGATTTTTTGTTTAGAATTTCTGCTTTGCCGCCTACTTTTTGGCGTTTTCCGGCTTGCTAAAGTTTATATCTGTATTAGAAACAGTATTTAAAACACATCTAGAGCCTGTTTACTGCATTTCCTGTGTGGCACTTAATTTAAAATCATATTTTTCTTTTAAAATTGCATTTTACCTGACTTTGGCCTAGCACTCAAGTGTGGGGTCATTTATTGCACTGTTGTGAATATTTTGCTACTTGTGTATCTATGCTACCTTTAAACTAAAAAAACAAAATCTTGCTTTTTTCCCACTTTCTGAAATTTAAGAAAGTTCAGTTACAGATTTGCTGTTCTGAACTGTTTGTAAGTTTCTTGGAGGCCAGTGCTTGCTTGGGCTAAAGGGAAGTCTCTGTGTTCACCAGTGGCAGTGGTTGACACTGAGCAACCTGCCTGTCCCTGTAGGAGTGGTTACTGCCTAGAAGCTGTAGTTTTATTGGCCATTTTGGGTCAATTCCAAACTCCTTGATCTCTCTCTCTTAAAACCCTGCAACTCTCTTTTTTGCGTGGTCTTGCACACAGAGCAGCATCGGGCATCGCCGCCTAAACAGGTTTAAACTATTCCCGGCTCCACAAAGTTTGCTCTTCACTTTTTCCCTTAGAACTGCTCTAAATCTCTAAGCACTCTATTTTCATTCTAAAGTCCTGCACTTGCTCGTATAAGTACTCTCATAGTTAACACAAACTAAAGCACTACATCCTCTTATACTCCTTCTAAGCACTTGTACCCTATTGGTTCTTTCTGATCAGTCAATAAGTAGTTCCCTATATTATTCAGGCATGTTCAAAATTCAGTTTCGAGTTTACTCTCCAGTCCAGCTGGTGAATCTGGGAATCTTGAGGCAATGTTACAACTGCCTTATGTATACAGACCACCCTCTCCTCCTCCCAACAAGCTCAAATATATGTGAGAGATGCAACTATATAGCCAAACTGGAGGCTAAGCTCCCTCAACCCAGTACTGGCACAGCCTGTCAGGAGGAGAAGGTAATCACAAACACCACAAATCCAGTCTCACATAGACCTATCGCATCAGCAAACCAAACACATAAACACACAAAAACATACTCGGAGGCTCTAAATAAAAATCTGCCTAAGCAGCAGAGACCTCGAAAGCAGACATCCAAGCAGCACCTACCACGAAACAATATCCACGTAGCACATAGCTCACAAAGTCAATGTGCCACACAGCACAGCCCTTAAGGCTAAACAACACACCTAATACACTTGTAATAGGTGACTCTATTGTCAGACACACTGACGTCCCACTCACCAGGCTGAACTCACCAGGCTGAACAAGGAGAAGGTCACTGTAAGCTGCCTGTCGGGTGCCAGGATCCGCCACATAACACAAGCACTCAGGTCACTCCAAAGTAAGTACAAATATGACTCCGTCATTGTCCATGCTGGTGTGAATGACCTGAGACGTACCTCCCTGGACTACATGAAAAAAGACGTACAGGAGCTCTTTGATCATGTAGCCCAGGCCGGTATGACCCTGACCTTGAGTAGCATCTTACCCTCACCAAGAATGATGCCACAGTATAAAGACAAAATGATCAATTTTAGCAATTGGCTAAAGTATTGGTGTCATTCAAAGGGGATCCAGTGTCTGTCAGCCTGGGATGACATGCTTGACAAGCCACGTTGCTTCGCTAGGGACGGCTTGCACCTGTCACCCCTGGGTTTTCGAATACTGGCAAAGGCTCTTGCCTCCCCCATTGTGCCTTTTTTAGGCAAAGCTCAAAAGACAAACCCACCCCCATAGACAACCCAAAGAAAAAAAAACTAAGGGTAATGCTGCTCAACGCCAGAAGTCTAAACCTCAAGATGCATGCACTCGAGACTCTCCTCAGTATGGAGAATATCGATATCTGTGCAGTAACAGAAACCTGGTTCAAGGCCCCCGAGAGCACCCCAGCACTAACAGGTTATACTTCATACCATGCTTTCCGGCCCCAAAACTCGGACCGAACCACAAAAGGAGGGGGAGTATCCATATTTATCAAAGATACCCACACCTCCAGGTTAGTGGCACTGCACGAAGCATCGGAGACCATCCATGTGCAACTAACAGTGGGCAAAACTGCCTTTCAGTTTGTAGCCTGCTACAGACCACCCTCCCAAACACAGGAACCTCACTCTGCTTTCCTGAGAACACTGGAGAATATGAAGGTCACTCCAAACACTAGTATATTGGGTGACTTCAACTACCCAAACATCGATTGGGAAAACTACTCAAGCCCAAACACCCTCGCCCAACGGTTCCTAGAATTTATGAACTCAAATGCTATGGAACAACTAGTCACCACTCCCACAGGAGGGGAAAACATATTGGATCTGGTCATCACCAACATGGGGTCTCTATGTTCCACACCAGGGGTATACCCCTCATTGGTAAGATCAGACCATAAACAAATCTCACTGGACATCCATATTCCATCCCCACCCCTAGCCAAGGAAACCACGGTGAAGAACTTTTCAAAAGCAAACTTCACACTTCTCAAAACTCTGGTGAAATCCTTCAAAGCCCCCAGGCCAGTGGAAAATATGGCCCAAAATGCAGAATCCTTTACAAAAGCATTCTATGGACACCTACAGGAATGCCTGGAGCTTGCTATCCCAAATAAAACCAAGACTCACTCCTCCAAAGGCAGGAGACCTGTCTGGTGGACCCCGGCCATAAATAAGCTATACAACAGAAGGAGAAAGCTACTACATGACAGAGCAAAATCCCAAAAAGGGAAGGCGTCACTGATCAGTACTAGCAAGAAACTACAATCTCTCATAAAATCATCTAAGGCCAACTTCTAAAGAAAAATTGCACAAGACACTAAAGATAATCACAAGGCCTTCTTTAGTTATGTCAGAAACCTGGCAGGCAACTCCCAGATATGCTCTGAGTTAGTGCAAAATGGCAAAAAATACACTGAACCCACAGACATGGCCAACATCCTGGCAGAAAGGTTCAGTGCAAACTTCTCCCCCCCTTCCCCCCCAAAAGAGCAAATGTCTATCCCAACAGAGTGTAGCCTTCCTGAGATCACAGATGCACAGGTGAGAGCTTCCCTCTCCAAAGCAGAAAACACAGCATCAATGGGACCAGACGGTGTCCCGGGCTACATCTTACATGAGCTCCAAGAAGAACTAAACCCTCATATAAAGTCACTGTTCAATCTCAGCCTTACTACAGGATATGTACCCAAGGAATGGCGTACAGCAGCAGTGGTCCCACTCCACAAAGGTGGTGCCACAACAGACCCCGGAATTGCCCTATAAGCCTGACTAGCTTGGTCTGCGAAGCTATGGAGCATATCATTATGGAAATCATAAACAAAGACATTGGGAACCTCCAGACACTGGATCCTACCCAATTTGGCTTTGTTAAGGGCAGATCTTGCCTCTTGAACCTGGTCGACTTCTTTGAAACAGTTACCAAAGTCATAGATGAAGGGAAGGTAGTCCACACAGCCTACCTGGACCTCGCAAAAGCCTTCAACACAATACCCCACTCGGGCATCGTAAATAAGCTCACCAGCTTAAATATCAACCCCTATGTCACAAGATGGGTTACAAACTGGCTCAGGGATAGAACCCACATGGTCAGAATAGCAGGTGCCATGTCAGACTCTAAACCAGTTACACGTGGCATCCCACAAGGCTCAGTCCTGGGACCTCTCTTGTTCGGTATGTATTTCTCCGAGGTACAGGCTAACATGGGTGGACTATGGCTGACCAAGTTCGCAGATGACTGCAAACTGGGTGCCGTAATCAACTCTCTGGCTGACACAAGCATCCTCCAAAAGGGTCTCACAGAGACAGATAACTGGTGCCAGAGCCATGGCCTAAAGCTAAATGCCAAAAAGTGCATAGTCATCCTCTTTGGGAAAAACAAACTGCCCACAAATTACCACATAGGTGGTAATCCATTAAGTACGGAAGAAGTAATTAGGGACTTGGGGACCCAAGTAGATAGCAATCTCTCCTTTGACAATCACGTTGCCAAAGTGGTTAGAAAGACCTTCTATATAGCTCACCTTATCACGAAAGGGTTCACATCTAGATCAAGAGATGTCATTGTGCCCCTCTACTCATCACTTATCAAGCCCATAATTGAGTACAATGCCCCGTTTGGGATGTACCTTACCCGACACTTGCAGCAGCTGGAAAGACCCCAAAAGTATCTCACCAAGAGGATCAAGGGGCTCAAACAGATGCCCTATGCAGTTTGGCTAAAGAAACTCCAGCTCTACTCAGTTGCATACCGCCTACTCAGAGGCGATCTGTGTCTGACGTATAAAGCCATGTCCAACCCAGAATTAATGGACATGCTTCACCTCAGGAAATCCAAATCCTTTAGAGCTACACACTCCAGGGACTTGAACCTCAGCACAGAAATAAATAGGACATGCTGGAGGGACAGATTCATATCCCAGAGGCTCCCCTCACTCTGGAACAAAATCCCAATCCATGTTAGGCAGAGCCCCTCACTGACCCTTTTCAAGAGAAATCTTGACGAGTGGATGGGAGATCGTAAGTTTACCCCTGGGATCTCTTCTGTATTCCTGCTTGACAGAGGTACAGTAAACTAACCTTAAAAGGGCTACCTTCTGTGGCCTACTATACAGAGGCACAGTCAACTAATCTAAAAGGGTGTTGAAAGCCAAACACACTCTGGCTAGGCTTATAAATGCCCTAGGGCAGATAGCCTAGTATCAACCTATGAACCTGTGAACCTATGACACATCTCATATCATGTAAATACACCAAAGAAAAATGCTCCAGTTCCATAGACTCAAGAGACTTTAACAAAAAACAATAAAAGATTAAGCGCTTCATTAGAATCTACCTATACCATTATCTATCCCCTTTTATATCAGACTTAATAAAACAATTAACCAATAACTTAAAAAGTGCTCAGAATTGTCTTGCAGTCAAACAAGTTAAAGGCACAGCACATCTCCTATCATGCTATATTTGATTATAGGTATTTCACAGAAGACTGTTTGGCAGCACGGTAAACTCTGAATTCTCCACCCCACCTGGCAAATATTGTACATTTGGGACTACTGCTCCAAATAAAACCAGGAGTGAAAGATGCCCTGAACTGTTATGTGATGTGGACATTGGATAGGAGGAAAATTCAGCATAGAAAGCTAGGTTTCTTGGTTATGGCACTGATGATGATAAATCCTTCTCTGTAGGTACCTCTTGCTGAAGATCTCCTTTTGGAGGTCACATTAAATGGAAAGGGAAAGACAAAGAACCTTTTCTGACTTCTGTTGATGTTACTGGGACTTGTATATCATGGATCCTAAGATGATGGGCATGTCCTTAATACAGGCATTCGAGGAAACCTTTAAGTGCCTTAGAGCCACTGCTACCCAGGAGGCCAGACCACATCAGTTGTATAGAGGAGAAACTTACATATTTCTGCAAGAATCAGGCGGACAAGGTAGCTCTGATCTCCTTAGAGTGGCCAAAGGATTGAAATTAGCACTGGCTAATAGCCTTTTACCAAATGAGAAAGTTGTATACTGAATAGATTTAGCAAGGAAGTTAAAGCTTCTGCTGCCCTGGGTATTGGAATGTGCCAAGCTTTCATGCTGCAGTACCAAAGCAACATTATAAAACAGACTGAGGCTATTGTGATATGATCTCTGATTCAGCGCCAAACCGGTACTTTTCTAAACTTCTGCAAACTACCATAATGGGTAGTAAGAATACTATTAACTGAGGCTTTTATACTGCGACCACCTATGCTAAGATGCCTACCTTATTCTCTGTTAGCGTGCAGCATGCCTGACTAATGCTTTAGCCCTTGCCTGAGGATGTCAAAGGACAGCTTTTAAATGCTACCCTAGAAAAAGTTTAACTTTCAGGGCCTCCTTCACAGTGAAGTGTCCAAGAAACTTGAGGAAAGGAGTGCAATTATTCAAACAGTGAAACAACTTTTTCATCCATAAATAAAGTATAATAAAAATGTCCACAAAATTCAGTGATGCCTGTAAGCAATTTTATGCTAACTGAAGGGAAAATTAAGAAGTGCTAGTGGGAGAGGTAGCTGAGGTGAAAGCACTCAGCTGGATAGGGGCAACAGTCCCCTGCCCAGCCAGAAGGTGCCTTCCATTTCTGCCTACCTCAACACCCTTTGCTCCTTTTTCTCACCTCCAACAGATAGGAGGACAACAGTCCCTGCTCATATCCCAATTATATGAGCTGACCCAGGATCCTGTGGGTGAAGGCATCCTTAATCTCTGCATGCAAATAAGAGTTCAGGCTCATTCCACCTTTTATGGGAAATCTTTCCATTCTACCATTACATATGGCCATGTCAGTACCCATCATATGAGATTATCATCTTAGTAGGCATAGACAATGGCTTAGCAATGAGAAGGGTTTTACACCAAGCTTTCTTCTATCCTACAAAATGTGAACCTTGGAGACCCATTTTAGACTTTCTGGATTAAAAACGTTTCTGGTGATAAAAAGCAATTCATTTTTATTGCGACTCTCTTGCAGCAATGACATTTGGAAACAGACAGGCTAGATCTGATACCCAGAGAGACTTCCAGGGCCATGAACCTTTTAATCTTGCTAGGTTGACTTCCCGGATATATCAACGCATTCCACATCTGTGGAGAAGGCTATCATCACTCTTTCTTTCTTGCCAAGTTACAAAGATTATTGTCTACTTGACAGCATGCAAGTTATTTTGTTATTTCAGCTTACAATTTTCACAACAGAGAGTAAGTGTCCCATTGGGGAAATTCAGTGATTTCTACTCTTGTTAGAATTTAGGTTGTATTTTATTTGTTTTTTTTTTTTAGAGGTGAAATGTTGTAAGCCAAGGCCCAGGTATGTATGTATGTATGGACCTTGAAAAAGTCACAAACAATGTTCAGTGCCTCACCAAAGTTCAGTCAGATGAAGTGAAATCGAAAATCCAAAAGTCACAAAAGACTGAACACTGCTGGAGTCAAACACCTTCTGTTTATTTAAAACACCAAACACATAAAAGATGAGCGCTTTCGGGCCTCTGCCCTTCATCAGATAGAGTGAATATGAGATTGAGTAAAAGAGGGGGTGACATTAAACAGCTGACTGAACTAGCTGAATCAAAATGGATTGTTGAACTTATGGCACATAGGAGTCCTGGGCTCAATGAAGTCATTCCCATGAAACCCGCCCTTAAAAATAGGCGGGTTTTTCATTGATTTTTAACTGAATTTCATTGGTTAACATGTATTTTAAATTGTTTGGACTATGTGAGAAGCTCTATCTGATGAAGGGCAGAGGCCCGAAAGCGCTCATCTTTTATGTGTTTGGTGTTTTAAATAAACAGAAGGTGTTTGACTCCAGCAGTGTTCAGTCTTTTGTGACTTTTGGATTTATGTATGGACCTTAAAATGAAGTCTAAATATGCAAATAGGTTTGAAATTCACTGCCAGTATCTTTTCTGCATGAGGCCTTTCATTGTATCATCCTGTGATATTTGTGCAGGGTTTAAAAGAAGCTCAGAAAAAAGGAACTAGGTTCTTAAAAAAAAAAGAAAAAGAAAAAAAAAAGATTCTAGAAGGCCATCAGAGTGAATGGCAGGCCCTCATTATCTAGTCTGAATGTCCTCCCAAAGAAATAAGGAAAAACAGAGAATTAGGCTCAGGAGGAGGAACAAGTGACCTGACTGACCCTAGAAGGCCCAATGGCAGTAGTCCCATAGAAGTGGACCATCAGCCCTAGCTCTGATGCCTATTTTTAAAGTCTTTCAGCATTTTCACTCAGGTGGTTGCCACATTATTGTCTGTCTGCATGTCCTCCCAGACCAAAATTCTATCTTAGTGGCTGGTCAGGATGTTAGCCACTCAGATGTCCATGTCCCATGCCCAATTACACATTACTTTAGGGGAGGGGTATCCCTTCATCTGTCTTAGAAGGGACATTCAAAACCATCTTGTAAAGGAGTGAGATTCTGCTTCATTGCAAGTCTTGGCTGAAGAGGTAGAGCCTTCCCCTATGTTGATTCCCCAGACATTTTACGTTCAAAGTTCAACTATTTTGCATGCCTTGTCAGTGTCAGTGATGCAGCTAGCTTAAAGGCATCTCGGCATCCTTATCACTTACCCAGTCTTTATAATTGCCTAGCAGAAGTCAGGACATATTTTATTCTAAGTTCTTAGCCTTTTATTGCCTAGCAGAAGTCAGGACTTATGTTATTCTAAGTTCTTACCCTGGCTAGATTAATGGTACCTTGGGAGTCATGTTACCTTAAAAGAGGAAGAACTATGCCTCTCCTGAGATGGTCATAATCTAAATCAGTGAAAGACGATGAGTTAGCATGCAGAACTCAGATGCCTTCTCCTCTTGGTTATGGCTATGATAATGTAGATGTATCTGCCTTCCAGTTCTATCCCATAAGAGATCATTTATTTCAGGAGACCCACTGTTTGACAAGGCCACAGTTCAAATAGGAAGGTAAGGAGGTTTCAGATGCCCCCAGGAAAGGATATATAGAGCTTTCACTCCTGGGAACTCTTGTTTTGCTGACCCTCCAGTTTTTGAGGCATGTGTGGATGCCTTTAGCAAGGCATCCCTGGGACCTGACTTAACGGCCTTCCACCCCAAGAGCTGAGCTTTTTTACAAGAGCCACTGTTCCTTCAAATTCTTGTACAGAAATTTAGTTGCAGATCCAGCAGTTGTATCTGGGGATGCTTTTGTGGATCAAATGCAGTTCCTGCCCAAAACACACTTCCCAGTGAATGGCCATAGATTTCTTTGGGATGAAAGCATAGCCTGCTGCTATCCTTGTTTACAGAGCCATTAACTGTCAGACATATATGGTTAAATATGTAAGGGTAAGTCCTTCAGCAGATGGTGGGTATGTTAGAGACAGCCTCTAGGAGGTCCTGAAGATAGAGTTATAGAAACTCTACCAACAGCTAGGTAAAACATATACTGATGCTGTGCTTTATTAGCCAGGGTGGAGCAGCTGCTACAGGGTCCATAACCAGGATGTGTGGTTTGCTTGATGATTGATCCACCGCCATCCAAGATGATATTAAGGTGCAACTTTTAATGTACCATTGGATAATGAATTGCACTTTTGATTCTCCCTTTATTCGAGAGATCTTTAAGAAACTGGGCAAAGGGAAAACTATGGAGTGGTGAAATAGTTGTTCCATCCATTGATTGCCAAGTATGCTAGAAATTATCCATGTAAAAATTGTCCTTTTTATTGAGGTCAGAGGTAAGAAAAGCAGGTTAGGACCAGAAATTTATTTTAGAAATATAAAAGGCAAATCTCAAAGGGGAGGTGTGAGGATCGACAGTGAGCAGGAGCGACTGCCCACCATTCCTGTCACATCCAGCCCTTAATAGCACCTTTATCCCTGGCAGATTACTTTCAGAATTGTGAGGTGTCTGGCTATTTTTATAAGCATTTGGAGGTTCAGACAGATAGCTATTAGAAAGTGATGTTGTAACAGACATAAGAACTCCATATTGAATCAGGCTCTGTTAACCCATTAAGTAGCCTATATCCAGACAGACCCATAGAAGCTTTTGGATGCTACTGTGTCTATTTGTCCAAACTCAACTTGGGCAGTTAAGACTGAAATGTATTGTTGACTATTATATCCAAAAGGAGCACCTGACCACCTCTTCTCATAAGCCTGTATCATGAAACAAGAAAGTGGCTCCGGTAGCTCAGTCTTGAAAGTAAAGAACCTGAAAGGATTCCAACAAACCTTAACATTTAAGTCCCTTTCTTTTAGTACTACCTAGTTTTTTTTTTTTTTTTTTTTTTTTTTTTGCAGGTTCTGTCAGTCCAGCCACAACTTAGCTTTCTTGCACTTTTCCCTTACAGTAGTACATTATGAGAAAGTGAAGGCAGTTGTGAAAATACAAAAATATCTGCTATGGTCTTTCCTTCTCCCTTGGTACATGAGTGCCTGGAGAAGCTGCTGGGTCCCAGGCCCCATTTAAATGTGCTGATGCTGAGC
This sequence comes from Protopterus annectens, assembly GCF_019279795.1. Taxonomy (NCBI): domain Eukaryota; kingdom Metazoa; phylum Chordata; order Ceratodontiformes; family Protopteridae; genus Protopterus; species Protopterus annectens. The sequence goes on from NC_056746.1 coordinate 932,503,065, forward strand.
ACTCCAGCACCCCAATTTCTTTCTCAGATTGCTGTTTCTTTGGTGACTTTGAAGGTGCTACTAATGAGATTTTTTTGAGTGCCTTATAAGCCACTTATGGCCTATCCCAGTGGTGTATACCCTTCATCATCAACCATTTTGACTTATGTAATACAGATTCTATCCATCAATTTTGCCTCCACCAGTTTTTTCCAAAGGCTGTGCTTGGCTTTAGGGTGCAGTTGGTGTGGCACTATTTCTCACCAACATTGTTACTAGTTTGCATTCAGATTTTGAGATATTTAGACCTTTGACAGATGTGCTTCCAGACAACCAAGCACCACCCACATTGGGTTGTCTGCAAGCTCCAACCAAGAAGCTTTCCCCCAAAAATGCCTCCTCTTCAGCCCAACACCCTTCCCTAAAGAGTCCCAAAAAAGGCTTCCTCATATTAGGCACAGTCTCTCAACTCCCTAGTTGAAGTTTTTCAGGATCAGGAGGGTACTGTTTCTTCATTCTTACTGTCAGAGTTATTGCTGCTTGATGCAGAAGAAAGGGGGACCAACTGCAAATCTCATCACTTCCTAATGGTGAAGGTTGCAGATTTACTTTGCAAGTCTTCAAGTAGATGTTTTATAGAATGCAAACAGAGTGGCATAGCACAATGCCAGAACAATGGCCCCAGTACCCCAAAAGATAGACTGCATATTCCAGCCTTACTTCCCTTAAGAAGAAACTCAGATCCACTCCATAGTTTCAGCAGCACCCCTCTAAAAGCCTTCTATACCATAAGTCAATGATGTCAGTCCCACTACCAGGAAGCCCCTAAAATTGGGCACATTTGGATATTGTGTGTTCACATCCACCACTCTTTCCATATGAGTGATGAACTTTTTGACTGCCATTGCATATTTACAGAGTGAACCTTTTGATAAAATGCAGCATTCAATGGAATTACCAGAGGACTTCTAAAAGAAAAACGTAAGACCGTGTCACTTCCTCCACAAATATGACCACACGTCTAAGCCCACAAAATGTACAGTGCAGCCAAAGTTACATCTAAAGCAACATAAACCAACACAGCCTTCCACTGTCACTCCTGGCTTAGGCTGACATACTGTGAGTGATCCCAAAATTACCTTTCTAGATTCCCCTTTACTGCCTCTATTCTGTATGGGGATGAAGTTAAATGTCATCTCAAAGACATAGAATTGCAGGGAAAGATCCCGACAGTGGTGAGAATACAAGTTTGTTGTCCAAAGCATTTGTTTAATTGAATGCAGAAGAACCTGCACTGCATGCAGTTTTGGCACGGACCACAGCAGAATCAGCAGGAAAACAGGTGCGCCATAACGTCTGCTTTCATTTTTTAACTTCTCCTTTTCTAATCTTATGTTCTACATTTCCCCTTTGTGATCTCATTTTTTGTATTGTAAAACTGTCCATGTCTGAGTGCCTTTGCCTGTATTTCTCTTCAAATATCTTTGGGGCTGTTTCTTTTTTTTTTTTTTTTTTTTTTTTTATTGATTAATTTGGCTTTCTTCTTTGCATAAATATTGCACCATATCAGATCTCTCTTTCCCATGTCCATATTTCTTTTTTTATACCTTTTAAAAATCTCTAAATTTTGTTCTTTATATTTTTGCACTTCCTCAATCACTTCTTTTTGCAAGAGACCCAAGGTTTCTTGGTCTGTATAATGTTTTTCATGAATCTGTTGTATTAATGAACACAGATTTGCGTTTGAAGCTTTTGAAAGTTTTTCTTGTGCAAGTATTTTTCTTTCCTCTAATTTCTCAATTAATATTTTTGTACATCTTTTACCTGAAAATTCTGTGCTTCCTACATAATAGTAACAATACATAATTTCTTTGTTATCCTCAATAGTCCACTCTGTCATCTTCATGGCTGTTCTTTGGCCTATCAGTTTTTGTGATTTTTGTGGACTATTACTTCCTTCTGCAAAAGGGGAGCATCCTCTCTCTCAGCCAGGCCTTGCCCCATTGTAGGAATGTTTCCGTCTCTTGAGGATTCTACACTGTCATTTTTTTCCATTCATGGCACCAGTGCACCTACCAAAGTTGGGCACTTTTTTAACCTGGGACTTGTGCACCTAGCTGTCTTTTTTTTTATTTTTAGCCTACTTCTGTCCATGATATATGCTATATAAAATACAGTCTGTATATCAGTGTCACCGTGGTGAGATTTTGTGAAAAAAAAAAAATAATAAAAACGGGCCCACCTTGTGAAGGTACTCACCAACACTTGAGGATGAATTCCATTCCAGCAATACTACTCTCATTTAGTTGCTGATATCATCTCTCCTTTCAGACCACTAGCATCTCTCCTTTCAGACTCCTGTTATCCCTCCATTGGACCCCTACCATCTCTCCACTTTGCAGAGGGGGCACTTTTAGGTCAGACTGATGATGGCAGCTTAATTCAGTCAATGTTTTGTATTTTTAGTATGGTCAAAGGAGAGTTAAAGTGAAAAAAAGTGTAGTGTGGCAAATTCAGGAGCAAAACATATCCAGATCCAAACTCTTGAATGATAGGACTAATGAGAAATTGGATAGAATCCTTTAGTAAGTCGGAGGATCTAACTGGGTAAGGGGCCCATCACTGAGAAATGATCACAATTATTTAAATGGATGAACACTTGAAAATGGATTATCTAACAATGAGACGCATACAAGCGATTTAAAAATCCAAGTCAACTGGCAAGAGAGTGAAGCCCATGAAGTCTAACTTTGTAGGTACATTTCTCACAAGAGATAACATGGACAGAGAAATGAGAGAGAGCACAAGAAAAGTGAGTTTAAAAGAGGGTCTGTATAAGCTCCCAATTTCTCAAAGGATTGGCTAGTACACCATGCTACCATGCAATAAGGTTTAATTTTGGTAAGCTGCAAAGTAAACGTTGTGAAAAACTTTCATCTTCAGACTCCAACTTTACCCTGATATTTTAAACACAAGGAGGGATGGGTCCATCACCCATATGGCACATCCAGCAATACTGAGAGTAGGACAACAATGTGTTTTATGCTGGTATCATTCCCTGGAAGAAGTTGTGGAAGTCAGAAAAAGAAGGGCTGCTTGTGGTTGATAGATTGGATGGGCACATTAGAACAGATGAAGCCAACATTTCTGTTACGGTTACTGTTAGCCTCTTCTCACAGGTTCTTCTGTGATGGTACCTTTTGTTAGGATTACTGTTAGCCCCTCTCATGGGTTCTTTTGTGATGGTACCTTTCAGTAAGATTACTGTTAACCCCTCTCACAAGTTTTTCTGTGATGGTACCTTTCTGTTAGGATTACTGTTAGCTACCTCTCACAGGTTCTTCTGTGATGGTACCTTTCTGTTAGGATGACTGTTAACCCCCTCACACAGGTTCTTCTGTGATGATACCTTTCATTAGGATTATTGTTAACCCCTCTCACAGGTTCTTCTGTAATGGTACCTTTCGTTAGGATTACTGTTAACCCCCTCTCATAGGTTCTTCTGTAATGGTACCTTTCGTTAGGATTACTGTTAACCCCTCTCACAGGTTCTTCTGTGATGGTACCTTTCGTTAGGATTACTGTTAGCTACCTCTCACAAGTTCTTCTGTGATGGTACCTTTCTGTTAGGATTACTGTTAACCCCCTCACACAGGATCTTCTGTTATGGTACCTTTCGATAGGATTACTGTTAACCACTCTCACAGGTTCTTCTGAGATGGTAACTTCCTGTTAGGATTACTGTTAACCCTTCTCACAAGTTTTTCTGTGATGGTACCTTTCTGTTAGGATTACTGTTAGCTACCTCTCACAGGTTCTTCTGTGATGGTACCTTTCTGTTAGGATTACTGTTAACCCCCTCACACAGGTTCTTCTGTGATGATACCTTTCATTAGGATTATTGTTAACCCCTCTCACAGGTTCTTCTGTAATGGTACCTTTCGTTAGGATTACTGTTAACCCCCTCACACAGGTTCTTCTGTGATGGTACCTTTCTGTTAGGATTACTGTAAACCCATCTCACACAGGTTCTTCTGTGATGGTACCTTTCTGTTAGGATTACTGTTAAACCCCTCACACAGGATCTTCTATTATGGTACCTTTCGTTAGGATTACTGTTAACCCCTCTCACAGGTTCTTTTGTGATGGTACCTTCCTGTTAGGAATACTGTTAACCTCTCTCACAGGTTCTTCTGTGATGGTACCTTCCTGTTACAATTACTGTTAACCTCTCTCACAGGTTCTTCTGGGATGGTAACTTCCTGTTAGGATTACTGTTAACCCATCTCACACAGGTTCTTCTGTGATGGTACCTTTCTGTTAGGATTACTGTTAAACCCGTCACACAGGATCTTCTGTTATGGTACCTTTCGTTAGGATTACTGTTAACCCCTCTCACAGGTTCTTTTGTGATGGTACCTTCCTGTTAGGAATACTGTTAACCTCTCTCACAGGTTCTTCTGTGATGGTACCTTCCTGTTACAATTACTGTTAACCTCTCTCACAGGTTCTTCTGGGATGGTAACTTCCTGTTAGGATTACTGTTAACCCATCTCACAGGTTCTTCTGTGATGGTACCTTTCTGTTAGGATTACTGTAAACCCTTCTCACAAGTTCTTCTGTGATGGTACCTTTCTGTTAGGATTACTGTTAACCCCCTCACACAGGATCTTCTGTTATGGTACCTTTCGATAGGATTACTGTTAACCACTCTCACAGGTTCTTCTGAGATGGTAACTTCCTGTTAGGATTACTGTTAACCCCTCTCACACAGGTTCTTTTTTGATATCTCCTTTAACTGTAAGTAAAGTATTAGTGTACACAATTGAGGTGATAACACCTCTGGGGAAGATTCTGTCATCAAGACCAGAAAACCAGATTACCAGGAAGCTAGAATTAGGTAAAGTACAGAGCCTGCAGCCACATGTGAAAGAATAGGTTCCCTCTAAAATGTCAAAACCAAAATCAGCAATGGTTGGCTATGATTGAGAAAGCCGGAGACCAGGAAAAGGGCCTGTAATTCTGCAGGAACAATATCTGTATGTGTTCTGTGAGACAGTGATCAATTCCTAATGTGGCTTGTTTGGTTAAGTATGAAGAGTGGCACCATAATTAGATGGGTGAGAAGAGAGCTGGTCTGGTTGGTGACAGTGCAGAGTGGCTAGTATTCCTGCAGTTAAGTATTTAAGATTTATATTTTCTTTTCTTTCCTTTATATTTTATTCCTCACTTTGTTGTGCTCCTCGCTATTATTTGAGAGGGCAGGCTGATGGTGGAACATTTTGAACAGAGGCAGTATGAGCCATATGGGATCCCCAGGTTCCTAGACGTGGAGTAGGAGTTTGGGAAGGAGCTTTGTGATAACTTTCAATGCTAGAAGGAAGCATAGACTTGATGCAGCTGGAGGTTGGTCCAAGAAGAGACTTTCTCTGTGAGGAGAGACATGGACCCTACTTATTTAACACCAAATTCATTGTATAGGGCTTAAGTTCATTGTTATTTCTCATAAAAACTGAAATAGACTGCAGTCATATGTGAGAGTGTAGGAACAAAGGGGAGGGGGATCATATGGAGGAATGTTGTCTAGCAAGTGGTATTACACATCCCCGTTTTCCTATTTTTGCACATGTGGTCGGGTTCTCACCTCAACAGTGACAATCATCTAGAACCAAGGTTTACACTACCAGGTGGCTACATTTTGTACTTTATTTCCTTTGTGGTTTGAAACTAGTGCTGTTTATATTCTGTGTCTTGAATGGTAATCCATTAAGGTTTTATTATTTGCTGAGGATGGGGGAGGAGACGTGTCTTGCCCATGTTTCACTATGAAAATTTATAAGACAAGTTAAGCAATTATAAACTTTTTTGAAATTGTCTTACTTAGAATTGTGTGTGTTGTGGGGGTGTTGTGCAGCAAAAAGTTATTTCAACATAGCTGCAGACAGCTTTTCAATCTTTTTAGGTGGTCAGTTGTACAGTTTGCTATAAATGTTTTGATAGTAGGAGAGGAGTGAGGAACCTAGTCTGGTTATATTTTTTCTGATTTCTGTTATCTAAATTATCTTAATTACTGTATATCCTTGAACTCATACTACGCTAAAGATGACTGGAAATGCTGTAGATCATTATTTTGAGTAGAATGTTTTGGTTATTATACTGTGTGATTGTGAGCATTTCCAGCTCTACAGATTTCTAAAGCAGTTTGGCATAGAGATAACCTTCGGTTTTGTCTCAGTTTTGGTAGGTGGTGGAAAAGAGGTGGTGATTGTCTCTATGGAAGATAATTTTCATAGCAAAAATTTGGAGATACATATGAGAGTGGGGTCGAGTGAATGTAATATGGAGGAGCAGTAAGGGGTCCAAATGATAAACATTGGCAGGGGGGTTATGTTACTATGGGTTGCAGATTAATGACAAGAGTGTGGTAGTTATTCACAGGGTTGTACAGTGTGAGAAGGGCAGCTGGAACTACGATGGGGTGGCTGATATTGTGGGAAAAGCTTGCAGTTACTAGGAACACCTGTAGCTGGGAGGGGAGTATAGGTTGTCTGGTGAGCCTAGCCCAAAGATCTCTTGAGACTAGCTCCAATAGTGTTGTTCAGGGTTCAAAGGAAGGGGAGAGAGAGAGAGGTTGAATAATGGTGCAATTAGGGTGACAACATGGAATACTGATTAATACCCTCTCAGAAGGGAAAAAGGGTTTTCCAGGTTGGCTAGAGAAAGTGTGCATTTACTCTTCTTACAGGACTTGGTTAAGAAAACTGGGAAGTGGCAGAAAAATTATTTTTATTTGGTTGGGAGTTGCATGCACAAAGGTGGTGAAAGAGATGAGAGGAGTAGGAAGTCTGTTATAGGACAGAGTAGGATATAAACATATTAAAAGTTTAGTTCAGGAAGTGGAACTGGATAACAGAAAGGTGTTTACGGTGGGCTAAAGAGATTTAAGTGGAATTGTATTATAGATGAAATGAGGCTAGGGTTGATTTTTTGCTGGAATTTTTAACTGTACTTGCACAACATGGAGAAGATGGTGATAAGAATAATTCTGGGAGGGGTCTTCAACTTGGTATTGGATCCATCACAATAAAGGCTATATGAGGTAGTGAAATTTTCTATTAGGAGTCAGACGCTGTTGAAGAGAGAAATGGTTGATTTAGGAATTTTAGGTATTTGAGGGAGAGATGGGACTGCAGACTCTTTATGTTTATTATGGACAAATGTAAGAAGACAGTTATACAGGATATGATTCTAGTTGATCTAAGAAAAGCAGGAGAAAGGCTTTGTGGAGATACTAGAAATAATCACATCAGACCATCCAAAGGTAATAAAGGAAGATAGGAGACAAAGTGAAGAGTGAATCCAGATAAATGGAGGGAGATAGTGTAATTTGATTGTAAGTAAGTATGAAGCAGGTTGTGGAGGTGAATGAGTTGATGTTGCCAAGTGGAAATAAGGAAATAAGATGACAAAAAGGCAGTGTGGAGGGATCGAAGAAATATGAGGTATGGGAGAACAGAAGAGAAGGGAGTAGTGGGATATAGTGAAACAAGGACAAAGGAAGCACATAATACAAAGATTGGACAGTTGCAGGAAAGGGTGAGATTGTGGTGAATAGAAGGATTTCATGGGCTAGATGAATCATGACTGGAAGCTAGGAGTGGGTAAAAAGGGAACTTGAGATGGAGTTAATATGGAGGTTAAAAGCACACAATAAAAAGTTTAGATTCAGGAATTAAGGTGGTAAAGGGGAATGTCTGGATTGTACTAAGGACTTAATGAAGTTTTGGGGATTCTATGGGGATTTGTACAGGGAGGCATAGTTGTGGAGGTATTTTAGGAAACAGGAAGGGAAGCAGATGAGTTTAGAAGAGAGGCATTTAAATAGAGTTATATGGCTGGGGGAAATTGTAGCTGCATTTCATTACACAAAAGGGTAATAAAGGATTCTTGGGACTTTTTATTATAATTTAAAGAGGTCAGTTTCACTGAAGACCTCTGATTTTATCTCAGTTTATATGGTAAACCTTTTTAATGTTGTGCCTCATGACACACAGAGTGGTTTCACAAGTCCCTGGTGGAATCTACAGATTTCTCTGCAAGTAAAATTAACACCTTAGTTTTACTGATGGAGACACTGTTGAAGAACAGCTATGTTTTCTTTGAGGGACAGTATTATTTACAAAGGAAAGCAATAGCCAAGGAGGCCACATGTGGCGCGGTTTTTGCTAACATTATTATGCTTCGGAGGGACAGAGCTGGGAAAGATGTGCAGCATGTAAGGGTGATAAAGGATAGTGAGGGAAAGGTACTCACAAGAGAGGAGAGTGTGTTGAGTAGATGGAAAGAGTATTTTGAGAGGCTGATGAATGAAGAGAATGAGAGAGAGAAGGTTGGATGATGTGGGGATAGTGAATCAGGAAGTGAAACAGATTAGCAAGGAGGAAGTAAGGGCAGCTATGAAGAGGATGAAGAATGGAAAGGCTGTTGGCCCAGATGACATACCAATGGAAGCATGGAGGTGCTTAGGAGAAATGGCAGTGGAATTTCTAACTAGATTGTTTAATGAAATTTTGGAAAGTCAGAGGATGCCTGAGGAGTGGAGAAAAAGTGTTTTGGTACCTATCTTTAAGAATAAGGGTGATGTGCAGAGCTGCAGTAACTACAGAGGGATAAAACTGATTAGTCACAGCTTGAAGTTATGGGAAAGAGTAGTGGAAGCAAGGTTAAGAAGGGAGGTGATGATTAGTGATCAGCAGTATGGTTTCATGCCAGGAAAGAGCACTACAGATGCAATGTTTGCTCTGAGAGTGTTGTTGGAGAAATACAGAGAAGGTCAGAAGGAGTTGCATTGTGTCTTTGTAGACTTGGAGAAAGCATATGACAGGGTGCCTAGAGAAGAGTTGTGGTATTGTATGAGGAAGTCAGGAGTGACAGAGAAGTACGTAAGAGTGGTACAGGATATGTACGAGGGCAGTGTGACAGTGGTGAGGACTGCAGTGGGAGTGACAGATCCGTTTAAGGTGAAGGTGGGATTACATCAAGGATCAGCTCTGAGTCCTTTCTTATTTGCAGTGGTGATGGACAGGTTGACAGATGAGATCAGACAGGAGGCCCTGTGGACTATGATGTTTGCAGATGACATTGTGATCTGTAGTGAGAGTAGGAATCAGGTTGAGGAGACTCTGGAGAGGTGGAGATATGCTCTAGAGAGCAGAGGAATGAGGGTCAGCAGGGCTAAGACAGAATATATGTGTGTAAATGAGAGGGAGGGTAGAGGAATGGTGAGGATGCAGGGAGTAGAGTTGGTAAAGGTGGACGAGTTTAAGTACTTGGGATCAACAGTCAGAGTAATGGTGAATGTGGAAGAGAGGTGAAGAAGAGAGTACAGGCAGGGTGGAATGGGTGGAGAAGAGTGTCAGGAGTGATTTGTGACAGACGGGTATCAGTAAGAGTGAAAGGGAAGGTCTACAAGAGTGTAGTGAGACCAGCTATGTTATATGGGTTGGAGACAGTGGCATTGACAAAAAGGCAGGAGTCAGAGCTGGATGTGGCAGAGTTAAAGATGTTAAGATTTGCAATCGGTGTGACTAGGATGGATAGGATTAGGAATCAGTATATTAGAGGGTCAGCTCATGTTGGACAGTTTGGAGACAAAGCAAGAGAGACGAGATTGCGTTGGTTTGGACATGTGCTGAGGAGGGATGATGGGTATATTGGGAAAAAGATGCTAAGGATGGAGCTGCCAGGTAAGAGGAATAGAGGAAGGCCTAAGATAAGGTTTATGGACGTGGTGAGAGAGGACATGCAGGTGGTTGGTGTGACAGAGCAAGATGCAGAGGATAGGAAGAAATGGAAAGAGATGATGCGCTGTGGCGACCCCTAACGGGAAAAGCCGAAAGAGAATGATGATGATTATGCTTCGGTGGGAAAAGAAATTTATCTTCAACCACTCCTGCATCTTGTTATGTGTATTATATGGCCTTTTTGGATGATGTTTTTATTGCCTGGAACTCTCTAATTAAGGGCATCATGGAATTTATGAATTATGTCAGTTCAACTACTACATTGTTAAGGTTTACATATGTAACTAATATGGACAAAAATCAGTTATCTAGATATAACAATAAGTAACAAGAAAAAAGTTTATTACTAAAGTTTTTACAAAATCTACATACTCAAACTTTATGTTACACTACATCAGTTGCCACCCTTTCACCAGAAAAGAGGAATAGTCAAAGCTCAATACTTACACTTGATAAGGATGGTATCAGAGAACAATTTATTTTACAGGGGGTACAACACTTTATCAAGTATGTTTTTAGCAAGGGGATATCCCAACAGCTTGGCTTACGATATTTGTAATTACATGACCTCAAAAAGAGTCCAGTGTTTTTATTATCCACTTATTTATACAAGCAATGGAAATAACTCTTCCCAAGAGATTACCAACAGGAAAAAAAATAGCTATTCTGAATTTTTTATTATGACCTTTACTACAGATCACTATGAAATTAGAAATATATTAAACAAAAATTGGGCTATTTTTGGGAACATATGACAAGAATTTGGATAGAGTCTGCAAAAAAATTCATATGATTTATAAAAGGAGTAGGACTACAAAAATATTTTAGAAAGTGACTCGTACAGTGCCACAGACCTTAGTAAGAATGGTACCTATAAATGTGGAATGTATTCCCAGTGCAAATACATTTTGGAAGGTGCTGAGATAAAAATCAATCAACACTGGGTAAGAACATCTTTCTGGTGCACCTGTCTCTCCTTTGATTTAGTGTTCCTAGTGAAATGACAGATGTACACGTTTCTATAATGGTAAAACAGAGAGAAAGTTAAAAGAGCGGATTTATGAACACCAGTATGACATTTGATGCATGAATGTCAACAATTCATTGTATAAACATTTAAAAAAACACCCTACCCACAAACTTTTATATTTTGGTGTCAAAAGAATAAACAAAAATCCGCAATGAGATCCATGGCTTGAACTGACTGAATATAAAGAGCTACTTTGGCAAAGTAGACTAAATGCTTGCAACTGCCCTGGTCTTAATGAAACTTTATCAGTAGGTAGTGTTTTAAAACTAAAATAGTTTTTGATTGATTCCTGTTTAAATGAACATCAACTCTATGTGTTTTCATTGTAGTAAATTTGCTACATAGTTATTTATCTAGTATGTTGCTTTAAAAATTAAGTGTTTCTTATTGGTTGTTTTGGGAGCATGTGATTAACTCTTAGAGTTTAAAAACCTTGCAGGATACTGTGTTCAGTTTTCTAAAGAAATCTTACAATACAGACAGATGAAAGTGCTCAATTTTTAAGGTGAATAAAACTTGAATTTTTTACTGTGTTTATAGTTTCTCAGATTTTCTTGCTCCAGAGGCTGATGTTTGGTTTATCAGGAAAAGAAGGAACTGTTGAGTGTAATGAAGAAGTTAGATGGCTTTCCATTGGAGTTCTGTAAAATGGCAGATTCAAAGGGTAGTAAATTATTTGTGGATATCTGCCGTGAAATTCTAAATGCAGGTATACTACCAGACTCTATGAGGAAATGTTTAGACATAGTACTACGGAAGGGCAAGGACAGTCCAGAAGATCCAATTAACTTCTACTCAGTTTCTTAATTCACTTCTTGCTTTACTTAGGTTTGTCGAACATTTGTAAAAATGGTGGAGGATATGCAGTAGACTACTCAAGGCTGTTAATGAATTTTGCGGAGTCATTTGAGAGATATTGATGACGTTAAAGGATATCCAAAAAGCAATTGACACAATAAGCTGGATATTCCTGTTTGAGACTTTAAACGGGGTATTGGGGAGGTGGGGTATTTGCGGGGTGTGCAGATGCTATATGGGAATCCCTGGATACAGATTATGGTAATTTTTTTTTGGATGTTATGAATTTAAATGGAAAGATGCCTACTCTCACCAGGACTGTTTTTATTTGTAATGGAAAAGCTGGTGCAAAAACTAACGGTTCCTTCAAGAAAAGTGGAGGGAGAAGGGAAGGAGTAATGCTAATATATTTGTAAGGGATTTTATGCTGCTCCTGGAGGAAGTGGAAGATATGTTAATTCTGATATTGGATATATTTGGTGAGTTCAGTAAAGAGCCAGGTTGTGTTTTCATCTGCAAAAATCTGTGATCATTAGGATAAGGTTAAGGGAAATGATGACAGTAATGCTTCATTGCTTCTCAAAAGAGGATGAATACCTTTGGGCAAAGGTATTTTGTTTGATGAGGCAAGTAGTGGACAGGAGTTAAGTAGAGCTTAAAACATTAGCTTTCCCAGATGTAACAATGATCAATAAAGGTAGGGTCCTTAGTGGGTATAATTTTGGCGATAGTACTTGAACATCTGTTGAGGCATGTGGCAACCTATCCTCAGAATAGCATTATAGATGATTCACAAAGGATCTGCAGCAAATTAGTCTTACATTTGGGGCATGAAAGCAGGCTGAGGATGAAGTGATATTTTGCAGGGCATTCCTGATTTTGAGGTACACTATGCAGTTAGTGTAGTGCAGACACGGAGAGGATTACAAAGTAGAAGTCTTAGATACATAACATGAGTGAAGGAGAAAGGGATGGGGGAAACAGGAGTAAGTGGAAAGGGTCAAAAGGAGAACAGATAAAATGATGCTGAGATAATAGAAGTTGGTTCAGTTTGAAAGGACCAAGCTGATGAGGGTGATTTGGGGGTAGATGTGTAAGTGATGAATAAAATGAGAAAGTAGGAAAGAAATGATTAGCTGTAGCAGTTCTAAAGGAAGGAGTGATCATAAAAGGCATATTACATTTCAAGCTGCTACGTTTATTTAATTAATGGGGAGAGTGCTGGTTAGCATATGGAAGCCTAATCAGTAAAGCTGAAAATTAAGTGGAGCGACAGAAAAGAGGGAACTGGAGAAAGGTTGTATTATAAACAATGGCAATTAAAGAAAAGCAGAATAAGTGTTATTTTTCAAATATTTGGGAAAACCAGAGAATGAGCTGTGGAATACGGATGATAACTTGGAAGAGGGATGGCAAGTGATCCACGAATTGTGGTCCAGTGTGTAACATGCAGATGTTTCTATTCTACTGATGATATAGAAACACAGAGGTTAAAAGAGGAAGGACATAATAAGTTGAAAGTATGGGCAGAGGAAGCTGTTAACTTATTTATGTGGTCGCACTGCAATCAAGTGCAGCAGATATGGAGAAAACTGGAGGATCTCTGGAAAGAGATATACAGAAGGGAAACTGAAGCTACATAACCAACTGGGTTGAGGAGGGGAGTGTATGTCATACCTTGGAGTATTGAGGAAAGGGCTGAGATACATTATGTAGTGGGGTGAATGGAGAAAATTTTGAGTATGAGGTTGAAGAAAAGGAAGAAGAAGATTAGAGGAAAGTTGGATAAAGAGTGATGTGGGTGGTACAAATGTAGAACAAAACTAGTGGGGAGGGAACAGATGAACGTGTGTTTAATGATAATAATGACCATACAGAACATTATATTCATAAAGTAACTGAAAGTATTCCAAGAGCTAAGCCAACATGGGAATGGATAAAGGAGATTTTACCAATAGGAATACCTGCAAGTAAGGGTACAGAAAATAAGCAAGAGGGAGCTAGAATTTATTGGAGAAAATTAGTGAGGGAAACAAAGCAGTAGGAGTAAATAACTAAGGAGGAAACATTTACAGAGTGGGATGAGGCCAAGCATAAGTTTGGACTGCAGGTTAAAGACTGCCTTCTATACTAGGGTCCAAACAGAATATAAGCAAAGAGAAGGTGATAGGGGGTGTCCTAAGTGAAAGACATGTTCTGGTAGAGTGTAGTTCAGTCTAGAACAGAAGCAACTGTTAAAATGGGATAATTAGTTGGCGATATAAAATATTGCATGATAACTATAAGAATCAGTCAGAACAGGTTTGAAAAGACAGGAAACAAACAGTGGAAATGCAGTTTACAAGGAACAGTAGAAAGGCATCTCTATGGCTCGCAAGTATGCAACAAACTCCAGAAGATTTAGGATTTTTACTTGGAAGTGTTAGCATAGATATTGTTATACTCCAAGCAAAGTTCAGATAATTTTCTTCAGGTAGATAGCAAATGCTGGAGATGTCATGGGAAAGACAGAGGCAAAGGCAGTTAGTAACAGGTATTTTGAGAATGTAACAAGCTGACAAATTTTAAAAATTTCCTGCAGAGTGCTTTGTCAGAAATGTTGGAGGAGCAAATCCTTGTGACTAAGGAAATATTGTTTTGAGCTGGGACTCAGGCTTTGAATTGTCTAGACATAGCAAGCCTTTTACCAAGTTTGGTACCACTGGCTGCCAAAAAGCAATTGCTTGAAAATGGAAATCTAAATATTTGTAATTCAAGCATTAAATACTGTAAAGCAGTTAAAAACTGGAGAAAAGGAATGAGTAAATTACACAGACGTAAATGGAATCTGTGAGAACAATACATGCAGAATAACGTTCAGGAGGAGGAGTGATGCATAAGGGAAGGAAGGGTAGATGTGTAAGTAATGAATAAAATGAGAAAGTAGGAAAGGAATGATTAACTGTCACAGTTCTAAAAGGAGGGGTCATGATAAAGACCATATTACATTTCAATGATATTTGCAGAAAAGGAAAACAAATACTGTATGAAAAAATATTGCTGTACTTTGTTTTTTTATATACTAATATATGTGTACCTATCATAGTTTTAGCTGTGATTTAATAAAGATGTTTAAAAAAGATAGGGAGCTATGCTAGGAGTGAGTGTTAGAATAAGTAGTGTAAGGGGTTCAGGCACCTAGGCAGTGAGACATTTTCCTGTGGTATATTTGACTGGGGACACATGGCTGAAGTGACATTCCGCTGCAGAGAAATATGGCTGTTTGCAAATTCCCTATGGGCAAAGAGAAGCACACACTGCCATGCTCACAGCTTTAGTAGCCAAATGCATGGCAGCAGAAGAAGTAATGAGTGTTGTGCTCAGTGTACAGTACATACTTATAAAACTACAACATGTAGAAGTGTGCTACAGCATGGAGGAAATATTGCAGGCGACTGTAGTCACATTTATGCTCCAGTATGCGTTTTGGGTAATGTTTCCTAGACACTGTGAAGGGGATAGTGGTCCACACACTCCAATTATAAAGGCACTGCCCATTGTGCACTGTATTTTTACTGCCACTGGTATGCCCTCTGGCCAGCCTGCTGCTGATGCCTACCATATTGCCTGCTGTCTCATGTTCCCTTGGGGGCCATGGACATTGTTTTCCCCCTGTGCATTTGGTTATTAAAGCTGTGGGCATGGCAGTGTAAGCTTCACTTTGCCCACAGGGAATTTGCAAACAGCCATATTTCTCTGCAGCTGAATGTCACTTCAGCCATGTGTCCCCAGTCAAATGTACCACAGGGAAATGTCTCGCTGCCTAGGCGCCTGAACCCAGTAAGGGTTAGACATAATAAAAGGAGTGCTCTCATAAATGAGGCTAGAAGGCTTGGTTGATAGAAATGCATAAAGAACAATCTTATATCCAATTTCTTCAACAGCTCTAGATATATATAAAAAAATGTATATGCTATTGAACATATTGTAACTGGAAGTTTTATATCATACAATTTTTGTAATGGGGATTTTTATCAGTTTTAAACCGTTTGTATGGATGTACATGCACTGTGGTGTTAATAAAATGATATAGATAAAAAGGGAGGTTCTGAATATTTAACTCCCTAGGGATTACAGTGAACCTGACAAAAAAACAGCTTGCAGCCAACTGTATCCATTATATTATTGGTGAGCCCTGAGCAATAATCTTTGCAGAGTGTTCCTCTGCAGGACAAAATACCTGCACTCAAAGCCAGATGTCAATAAATTATTTTGTTACAGTCTTTTCCCACAAAGAATTGTCTCAGAGCCTTAGACCTTCTGTTTACTTCCATTTTTATGGTACCCTATGCCAGGCTGAGGCTACATATGAGGGTCTCAATGTGGGTAGTCCATGTACAGTTGTCACAGCACAATTATCCACTATCGCAACTCCTACATCAACAGACACAGCTGATTACATCACACAGTAGGCAAAGGAAGCTGGAAGGAATCAAACGTTGTACCCAGGATATAGGAAGCAGCTAATTAACAACTCAGAGCTGTAGTCCACTGTGCTAACCGCCTGAAAATGTTCTACCATAGGGAGTTATTGCTAGTCATTTAGACAACATGGCCAGCTTGTTACATCTGCAAACAGAGAGGCATTCATTCATCATTCCTGCTCTTTCATGAAATACTAAGAGTGATTCAAGGGGCAAGAGAATCCTATCATTTTATTTATCCTTTGTTAATTGGGTTCATTCCACTAGCCCAGTAGCTTCTTCCCAGGGGAGACCCAAAGTGGCATTTATATAACTAGGGGCAATTTGGTAGGGCATCAGGGAATTCCCCTACTTCTTGTGAAAGGGACCATTGTTACCGTTGTGCTTTCTGATTCCATGCTGGGCACTTAGGTGGTCAGAGAAGCAGGAGGCATACCAATTTGGCTTTAGAAACTGTTGCCAACAGTTTTATTTCTTTAGAAAATATTACAGTGTTTGAAGATAAATTGGCAGATGAATCTTTGATAAAGAGGAATGGAAAGCGATTGATGTGGAAGTGAAGTCAATTGAGACTTCTTATCAGCAAGGGGAGGAGAAGGAGTGTGATAGGATTATGTGGAAGGTTATCCAGCTTTCCCATTCCAACAAAATACTTAATTGTAAGCATTCTGAAGGAGCAGAGAGAGAATTAGACTTTCACATGATTAAGAATACAAGTTCCAGCAGGGGATTTTTGCCGAGGGGATTCTGGATAGTAACAAAGTTCTTCTTACAACCTTCCATTTGAGCGGGTTGCAGGATGATACTTTGCAGGATTTGTTTGTGGTGATTGATTTGGAGAGTGGTAAGGGCATTTCTTGGGGAGATTTAATGGACAAAATACAAAAAGAAGATTCAGAACTTGTACATAAAAATACTATGAAGGAAAATAAATCTTATGTGGATATAGTAAGGGAAAAGGGAAGAAAATAAGTAGAAGAGATAGAGTCGGAGTTTAAGCACAATAGAAATTTTACAGTAAGGATTTACAGTAAAGAAGAAAAGGGGTTGGAAGGATAAAAGGTATGGGATAATATAAATTTCTTCACTTGGAACTAAACCTTTGGAGGGAGAGCTTTTATTCATGTAAGTAGAGAGCCTTTTGTGACATTATTTTTGAAAAAGAACATATAATGGAAACATTTTTGGGAGAATATATAAAAAGAAAGTATGTACATCTTGGAGTTTATATGAGTTTAAAGCCTTTTATAGATAAACCAAGAAAAAATACATACACAATTTAGGACTTGAAGTTGAAACACAGACTTTAAAAAGATGCTTAAGTAATGTATTTAAAGAAATAATGGACATTTCCAAGGTATATGACAACACTTGGTTATGGATTGGGAGATGGGATTTTAATGTCATACTAAAATTATAAAATGAAAAGATTGTGCATATTCCTAGTATTATAAATTTTGAAGGTCAAAAAGGAACTGTGAATTATTGGAGTCAACTGAAAACTTTTTTTTGTGGAAAGACATCATTTGATTATGAGTTGTGTTAAAATTAAATTTATATTTGTGGTGAAACAGAATACGATGCAAAAATGTGAAATGCAGTGTTATAAATCTAATAAGGTTGGGGATATATGGATGGATTGTAAAGAAGGAAAGGATGAGGTAGAAAAAGCAAAGCATAATATATTTGAGCAAGAGGAGTATGAACAACCACAAGAAGAAATTAAAATATTAAATCAAGAAAAGCAGAGATAGACGCAATGAGAACAGGAGGTTATAAGTAAAGATAAGAATAATAAGAACTATAAAATGAATCACAAAAAACAAAGATATGAATACAAAAGGAGGCTCTAAGATTAGTGATGAAGAAGATGTTAATTGAAAAAAATTAAAGGCAAAACGAATTCAATTGGCAAAAGGGTACAGGAGAGAAAAAAAACATTTGCAGGGCTAAATAACAGAGTACAGGAGAGAAAAAGAACATTCATATGGCCATTGCAGCTGTTTTGTCCCCTGGGAGGATGTCCCTCTAGAATCTACAGTGAATATTGCCTTACAGGATCCCTCCCACCCCCTGTGAGCACGAACACTATTTTCTTCTATCAACAACCTAAACCAGAATGAAGGAGTGCGTGAACAAAACCCTACCAAGATAATTCACTTAAACAAATGCTACAGTGAATATTGCCTTACGGGATTCCTCCTCCCCCGTGAGCGCAAAAACTATTTAGTTCTGTCAACAATCTTAATTCACTTATCTAGCAAACTCTAGAGTGAATATTGCCTTACGGGATTCCCTCTCCCCCGTGAGTGCGAAAACTATTTAGTTCTGTCAACAACCTTAATTCACTTATCTCGCAAACTCTAGAGTGAATATTGCCTTACGGGATCCCCCCCCCCCCATGGGTGAGAACACTATTCTATCAATAACCTATCCCAGAATGAAGGAGTGTGTGAACAAAACCCTACCAAGATAATTCACTTAACAAACAAAGGTAGGTGTCTCAACTGCTTAAGCTGCATCGCAGTCCTTATACCAAGCAGTTAAACTCTGCACGGGTGCATACTACCAGGTCCAACAGCTACAAACCTCTTCCTAGGTCCCTCCTTTACACAGTCTTTAAAAAAAAATAGGAATACACAGTATTTAAATACATTTATGTAAAAGATACGCTTACAGATAAGACAGGCTAAATTCAAAAGTGTCAACCAACTTAACAAATTGCCAACAGGCACACAAACTTTAAAATCATGAAAAATTAAAAAGTCACCAGCCGCAGTGGAAAAACAAATCACAGTTTAATGTCACATAAAATCCAAACGACTAAGCGCTTTCACCAATATAGGCTTCTTCAGAGTCATTTGTAATCAATTAAAACACTTTTATACAGTGATGTCAAATTCAGCAACCAATAAAGTTCCATCTTGGAACACCTTTTTTAGCCCCATTTTAAGAACTAGTGAGGGTTTGGCACACAACAGGAAAATCAAGGATGGGAACATGATGGTATTTAGATTCAATGACCAGACATGGGACTTAGTTTCTGTAATTTGCAGACACTGGGAGATGTGTCTTGAGCAAGAAACTAAAGAAAAATTCGGTCTAAAACCCCAAGTCGTGTACAGTAGAGGCAAGAACATTAAAAACATTTTGGAAGGCCATGCTTGCAAAAGTAGGAAAATAGAATACAAGTCACTAATGTCTAAATGTGGTAGTTGTAGATACTGCAAATTTATTAATGACGGTCCCTATGTTTCTGTTAGTAGCTACAACTATTCCCTCAAATGTCCCGGGAGATGTAACTGTAACACCTCTATGATTGGTTACTTGGCAACTTGCACAGTATGCCTGGGATTCTACATAGGAAAAACAGTACATAGGCTGAGGGTAAGTAAACATCTGAGGTCAATTAAGAACAAAGATATACATAATGCTTTGTTTCTTCACAGTACAAAATGTAACAAATTTAAGATATTTATTTTCTTTGTGATTGACAAAATCTTTCCAAATGAAAGAGGTGGTGATGACAGGCTTGAAGTGGAAGCTAGGGAGGTGAAATGGCAGCTTAGATTAAATTCTACTGTCCCACCGGGTTTGAATGACATTATTTCTCTAGCTGCAATTTCAAAACAAAGAGCTATGGAGGTCTAGATGGTACATAAATTAACATTTCACTATTTTAAAAATAAATTTAGGCAATGTAAAATGTGGTTATATTACTTTGATATGCACTGCATATGTAATGAGTATTTAGAAAATGTTTATATCCTTTTTGGCGTGTTTATTTTTTAGTTAAAGTTTTAACAGTTTGAATTATATAGTTATGCTAGATGGAACTTTATTGGTTGCTGAATATGACATCACTGTATAAAAGTTAGTGTTTTAATTGATTACAAATGACTCTGAAGAAGCCTATATTGGCGAAAGAACTAAGTCTTTTGGATTTTATGTGATATTAAACTGTAATTTGTTTTTCCTCTGCAGGTGTTAATTTTTTTATTTTTTTGTGATTTTTAAAGTTGGTGTGCCTGTTGACAATTTGTTAAGTTGGTTATCAGTTTGTATAGCCCGCCTTGGAGTTTTAGCGAGTCCAGTTTTATTCAGTATATCTTCCAATGGAGGCACTTATGGGCAAGCTTATTTCATCGTTGCAGAGACTATCTACCTTATTGTTGGAAGAGAGCTCGAGAAAGGGCATAGATCATATGATCACCAATTCTCCAGTTGAACTATTTAGGTTACATATGCCAATTTTGGAAAATAATGCAGGCGTTCCCACAGCAGCCAACAACTTTCAACAGAGGGGAAGTGACTGCTGACTGGTTCGCGGCACCAAAAGTTAATTTTATGGCCAAAATGAGGAAAGGACTGCAGTGCCGTGAACCCAAATTAATGACTTTGAGAAAAAAATGTAAAAAGTTTAGATCTCTTCAATTAGACAATGCCTTTTTGGGAAAGTCATTGGAGCTTAAACAAGTTCTGAAGGGGTTAAGTTTATGGAAACAACCCCTTGGTATAGAAAGTGGGACTACAGGACATCGCAGACTTATTGCTTTGCTTGACAAAGTGGGATTGGAGATGCTGGACATTATAATAAGGAACAATCAGAGTAAGTTGATTACATTACAGAATGAAATATCAGTTTCAAATCAAAGTATTGTTAATGATGTATTATTCTCGCAACAAAGTCAAAGTTATCACAAAGTTTTAAATTATATAGACTGGTTTGTAAAAAAAAAACATGAGTATTAAACAGCGCAAATTAAACTGGGATACTGTAGATTATAAAAATAATACAGCATATCCTGTTAATAAGACAGATAATGCAGCTCTTGTAAATGGGAGAAGTGACTACAACATGTTGTAAAATTCCTCTAACAATGAACAATATGTTATAAGGGGAATAGAAGTTTTTTTTTTAGAACAAGACACACTATTGAGGAGGTCAGAGAGTTTAAGGAGTCAAACAGGGTCTTGTGGAATCAACAGAACAATGGGCACAATATCAGGAAACAAAGGGGTGGGGGAGAATGAGATGCAACTGATTATTTGGGATGGTTTTGATGTATGTGAAATGTTTTCAGTAATGAATATGACTAATGTTTTAGATGACTTTACTGTTAACACAGAGGTCAATTCATGTGTTGATCCCTCATGTGAGACAACTAAAAACCAAGGTTTTATGATGTACAACTTTAGTAATGTGTATATGGAAAAATGTTAATTTTGAATTGTTGAAGAAGGGATTGTTCTTTGTACCTGATTTTAAACTGGATTTGGTAGATGTTTTGATGAGTTTAAAGTTATACACAAGACAGTTGCATTTAAGACTTTAATTTGATGCTCAATCAAATGCAAGTTCTAGAAGTAATACTTTACAGCATAAAAGTACTTTCATTCCCCCCAACAACTTAGAGATAGCACTGTTTAAAAAGATGTGTGAAAGTGAATTTACAAAAGTATTAATGGAAAAAAATAGAATGAAGGGGAATTTAACACAAGGAGAAAGAAGTCAAAATAAAATCTTTCATGCAGGTTTGAAATAGCGCAACTCTTCATAATACTAACTAAGTCAATAGACCAAGTCAAAGAGCAAGAAAAATCAAAATCAGTCTTTTTTAACTTTTTGAAAAACATCACCCAATTGGTCAAAACAACTTCATCAAATCACGTATAAATATAAAAACTATCTAAAAATTTTCTATATGTTCAAGGTAATGGAGTAACACTAATGAACATAATAATACAAAATTGACACATTAAGCGACATTTAAACAAGTATTATAAAATATTATAAAAATAGTCATATCAACATGAAATATATTATAACGTGCAATACAAGCCTAAAATAATTAAAAATAAATTTCACCTACAAACATTATCTATACATTTTTAAAAGGAGAGAACAGTATATTTTCCTACGCTATATCTACCTATATTATCACTACTAAATGATGGGATAGGTATAGTAGGAGTTAGACAAGCCTGATGGAATATGAACTATGTATTAAACCTTACTAATAATATGGACCCTTATATAAATATCATAATGATAAATCTCTTTATATAGATTAATCATTCATGGTTTTCTAGTCTTCTTTTAGGTGTGTAGGGATGTGCACCCTGTCATTCAAACCAAAAGCTAAAATAATGATCTGGTCCAGTACTTCTAATGTGTTTAGCTAAAAGCATATTCAGAGAGCCCACATATATATGATATATATGGTCTTACCCATTCTCTTCTATTGTCTGGACGTTGCCTATATAGAACGCGTAGAGCAGAACATACATTACATATAGACGTGTTGTAGATATCATAAAAGGAAGGCCGACAGTGATGTCACAGATTCTGTTATAGATGTTAAGTTATTTATTAGAAAGGTGCAACTAGATGATAATTTATTAGTAGGAGAAAAATTTAAACATAATCTTACGTTCTTTCAAAGGAAAGCTTTAAAAACACTGTGTAATGATAATTCCTTGGCTATTAGACCGTCAGACAAGGGAGGACCAGTGGTGATAATGAATAGGTCAGACTATGATGCAAGTATGGAAGAGTTACTTAGTGATGGAAATTTCTACCAAAAATAATTTATGATGCTCTGGACCTGTTTAAAAGTGGTATAATATCTAAAACATTATTTGGGTTTTTAAAAGTTAATAAACCATTGATTCCCATAATTCAAGGTTTACCCAAAGTCCATAAATCTTTAGAAAAGCCACCATTGTGACAGGTCAAGGCTGTTTCTATTTTCCTAGAACATTACCTTAGGCCAGTAGTAGATGAGAATCAGTTTACTTTGAAAGATAGTAAACAGTTCCTCCTGGATTTATATGAGTATGTTAAGAGGCTGGATATCGATCAACATTTCATTTTAGTCACATTGGATGTTGTTAGCCTTTTTACAATGATACCTAATGAAGAAGGTGTCCTTAGAATGCAAAGGTATCTGAAAGCTATTGATGCAAAACTATAGATTTGATTGCATTTTTCTGGAAATAATTCTTCAAAATAATATCTTCATATATGGTGAAGGCACTTCTTGTGCCAATAGCTACGCCAATCTAGTGATGGCTGACTGGGAATATGAGCTCCTTTTGTCGAATGAAATATTTCAGAATAATGTTGGTTTTTACAGGAGGTTTGTCGATGACCTCTTCATTATTTGGAAGGGGTCAGAAGAGTCCTTACTTGTGTTTGTTAGAGAGATCAATGCCATGACTAGTTTCCTTAAGTTTACACTCAATTACTCTGAGGAATATATTTCTTACTTAGACATCAGCCTATATAGGTTGTATGCATCCCAGGTTTGTTTTGACAACATCATTAAGGGACAGTTGATGAGGGCCTAATCCTACACCCTCAGGTTATACAGAAGAGGTTGAGGGCTATTCTGAGTTAGATTTGGATAGAAAAATTAAAGTTGTTCATGATTTGAGGAACAGTAAAGCACGTCCTTACTTTTCTGATTGGGAAGAATTGGACTATGGTAATGGAAAAGAGGAGAGGAATGATGTTAGATTCCTTTGTATTTTACAAGGGACGTTAAGGATATAAAGGAAATAATAGTTAAATATTGGGATATTTTCAAATTAGACCAAGACATTGATTCAGTAGTAGGATTTGTGTATAAAAATAAACCTAATCTTAATTATGTCATAGGTCTTCCTTTTATGATATGAACACTAGAGGGGAGATCTACAACACACACCCTTGTAATGAGTGTAATCAGTGTACGTTTATAGATATTAGTATGGAGTTTATACATCCTATTACATTAGTTAAATATAATTTTAAAACAAGAACATGTTGTAAAAGCATACACATTGTCTATATGGCCAAATGTATCTGTTGTGATTCTATATAGGCAACTAGACAATTAAGAGAACGGTAAGAGACCATATATATCTCTCTGAATAATGCTTTAGCTAAACACATTAGAAGTACTGGACCAGATCATTATTTTAGCTTTTGTGTGATAGTGTCAGAGGGGGTGACATTGATAACTACCTACAGGAGTGTGAGCTAAAATGGATCATAAGGATAAGATCTGATAGGTACCCTGGTTTGAAATCCTACGCAAGAAAAGACTAATGAAACCATGAATATGCCCCTCTATATAAAGAGATTTATCATTATGATAATTATAGCAAGGTCCATATTATTAGTAAGGTTTAATATATAGTTCATATTCCATCAGGCTTGTCTATAACCTACTATGTGACCTATCCATTTCTGTAGTGATAATATAGGTAGTTATAGCGTAGAATAATTACTGTTTTTAAAAATGTTATAGATAATGTTTGTAGGTAGAATTGTTTTAGATAGTTTAAATATTTATTTTTAGTATATGTGACGTTTCAATTTGTGACCTTATATGGTTAATTCAGTTTTAATTATATATGTAAATTTGATGAAGTTGTTTTGACCAATTGGGTGTTGTTAGTAATGTATTTAAACTTGAAGTAGGAAATGGTTGCTGTAATAGTTTGAAAAACACTAATAAATTATATGTTGGATTACTTTTGTTCAACTTGGTTTAAAGACTGCAAGTTTGGATTTGTCTTGCTCATTGACTTGGTCTAATTCATTGACTTCCTCTTGCCATTTCGCACCCTGCATGAAAGATTTTATTTTGACTTTGCCTAAACTGTTCTTTTGTTTATACAAAGAGAAAGAAGGATACTATTTGACATGGCTGGTGATAAAAATGTGAGAATCATGAAACCAGACAAGGGGAGTTGGTCTTGTCATTATAGTACAAATAGATTATGTGTCTAAAATGTTTAACATACTTAATGATGATTCCACCTATGCCAGGATTTCTAAGAATGAAGTTAACACAGCTTACATGAGAATTGACAACTTCCTTTCAGATGCTTTATTTCAGGGTATTATTAATACAAGAGATTTCAAATTTTTGACAGTGGAGATACCGGTGACACCTCAGATCTTAGGGATTCCAAAGATCCATAAAGACCCACAAAATCCACCATTCAGGCCAATTGTAGCAGCAAGGGGATCAAAAACTGAAACCCTTGCAGCATGGGTCGACAAATGGGTAAGTCTAATTATGAGAGAAGCAGTTC
Organism: Protopterus annectens; assembly: GCF_019279795.1. Lineage (NCBI taxonomy): Eukaryota > Metazoa > Chordata > Ceratodontiformes > Protopteridae > Protopterus > Protopterus annectens. Next base: position 932,528,228 of record NC_056746.1, read on the forward strand.
ATATTCTCAAAGACTCTTAGCATTGTCTGGAGAGATTCAGATCAGTTAAGGATGACCAAGATTATTCATTTTTAACAATAGATGCAGAGAATGTATTTTCAGTCATCCCACATACAGAGGGTTTAGAGATGTTCCATGAAAGCCTAATAAAAAGCCAAAAGTTAGAAAATGAAAAAAATAAATTTCCTTGATATAATGGAGATGGTCCTCAAAAACATTTTTTTGAGTTTTGAAGGTGAACTATTTCATCAAACAGCAGGAGTGGCAATGGGGGCCAAGTGTGTCCCCATTTTTGTTAACCTCATTCTGTTGGAATGGGAGAAAAAATATATTTATGAGTCTCCCTACATGAGTAAAGTAAAACTATATTATCCTAATTTTATGGTTAGGAGATAAAAAGGAAGCTGTTGACTTTGTAGAGTTTTTGAATACTACAGCCACGTTTTTCAAGTTCACTTGTCAATGGAGAGCAAATGATATTGATTTTCTAGATATACATCTTTCCATTAACAGAAATGAGAAGGTATTGAACAGCAGTATTTTCAGAAAACAAACTTTTTTGAACACCCTGCTCCACTTTGACAGTTGTCACCCTCCTCACCAGAGGAAAAGCATTGCAAAGGACCAAATGGTGAGACTCTCCCAGTTAGTGAGTGATGACACTGTATTTAAGGGTGAGCTGTACAACTTGATAGGTATGTTCATAGAGAGGGGATATCCTACTAAATTGTTAGTGAACACCAAGTGTGAAAATTTGGCTAATAGGCACACCTCTTTTAGCCACATTTTAAGAACTAGTGAGGGGTTGGCACACAACAACAGGAAAATCAAGGATGGGAATGTGATGGTATTGAGATTTAATGACCAGACACATGACCTAGTTTCTGTAATTTATAGACACTGGGATATGTGTCTAGAAGAAGAAACCAATGAGAAATTGGGTCCAAAACCCCAAGTGGTGTATAGTAGGGGTAAGAATATTAAAAACATTTTGGAAGGTTATTCTGGCAAAAATGAGAAAATAGGGTACAAGTCACTAATGTCTAAATGTGGTAGTTGTAGATACTGCAAATGTATTAATGATGATCCTTATGTTTCCATCAGTAGTTACATAGATTCCCTCAAACTTCCCAGGAGATGTAGTTGTAACAACTCTATGATAGTTTATTTGGCAACTTGTACAGTATGTTCGGGATTCTATGTAGGAAAAACATGTATGTATGTTATGTAGGTTGAGAAACAGAATAAGTGAACATTTGAGGTCAATTAAGAACAAAGATATACATAATGCTTTGTTTCTTCACAGTACAAAATGTAACAAATTTAAGATATTTATTTTCTTTGTGATTGACAAAATTTTTCCAAATGAGAGAGGATGTGATGACAGGCTTGAAGTGGAGGCGAAAAGGCAGCTTAGATTAAATTCTACTGTCCCACTGGGTTTGAATGACATTATTTCTCTAGCTGCAATTTTGAAACAAAGAGTTATGGAGGTCTAGATGGTACATAAATTAACATTTTACTATTTTAAAAATGAATTTAGGAAATATAAAATGTGGTTATATTACCTTGATATATACTGCATTTGTAATGAATATTTAGAAAACGTTTATATCCTTTTTGGAGTGTTTATTTTTTAGTTTAAGTTTTAACAGTTTGAATTATTCAATTATGCAAGATGGAACTTTATTGGTGGCTGAATATGACATCACTGTATAAAAGTTAGTGTTTCAATTGATTAAAATGAGTCTGAAGAAGCCTATATTGGCGAAAGCACTTAGTCATTTGGATTTTATGTGACATTAAACCGTGATTTGTTTTTCCTCAGTGGCTGGTGATTTTTTTATTTTTTTATTTATTTTTTCATGATTTTAAATTCAAAAGTGTATTTGAAGAGATTTCTATAAGAAAAGACCTTTATGTTTTTTCCGCTTTTTTTATCTTGAGTGGTCTAGTTCTAAAGACATTGCATGGACAATCTTATGTAAAAAAAACAAGTAAAACTATGTACCTCCAATAAAATCTCTGATTGTTTTTCCATAATTTACTCACATTATGTCCTGGGTAATCCAGCTTGGACTCACTCTGCTCCCCTATGCTACCTCTCTTCCCACCCACCAACCTTTCATCACCTTTATAGTTACTTAAGCTGTCCCCCTTACTTCAAGCAACCAGTCAGCCACATCCAGGTAAGTTCCTTATCACAACCAACTAGTCATACAACTTCACGATAAACACATACACAGGCTAAGGTATACCTCTCTAATTACAAACCTTTTATGTTCTAGTAAAGCCCTCATGTTCCCCAACAAGGCATTTTTTTATTATAATTACCCTCCATCCCATCAGCACAACTACTACTAGACAACCCTATAATACAAAATGCTCCCATTGCAAGGTTTACTAGTGGGAATCCTCTTAATTATAGCTCATACCATCACCAAAACATTAACCCCAAACTAATAATTCAATCTCCCACATACTCAGCCCTTCCAAAAACCAAGCCAAACCTACTAGTAATCTTAACTTCATTTTACAATGCATTTTATGTGGACATGATCGCATTTACAATCCCCCAGTACCATACAAAATCCTATATCTAAATACACATTGGCTATCATCCACACAGTACCTCAACTTCCACCAGGTGACAATATACACCCAAATCCCAGCTCATCATCCAGCCTTAACCACACCACCAATCAAACAATACACACAATTAGGGTTACCACCTGTCCCACTTTGCGAGGGACAGTCCCTCTTTGGGCAGTTGTGTCCTGCAAAAAATGTGAAAAAATGGCAAACATCCTGAGATTTTAGGACAAAATTATTTTCTATATTTTATGTAATAGTTGCATAAAGCAGTTATTCTGTATCTGAAACACCTAAATGTTATAAGAAACAGAATAAGGAACTAAAATGCTACAAGAATAAACTTCTATTCAGGCAAAAAACTGAAGTTCTGTCCTTTTTACTGGCCGTGGGTAGGTTTTGCCCTGCAAAATCTGATGTTTGTAGCACAAATGTCCCACTTTGGGCATTTGGAAAGGTAGCAACCCTACACACAATATTTTCTCAAAGAAAACCATCAGACCTCCTAATCCTTAACATTAACATAAGCCTTCTGAACAAAACAACAGAGCTACATGCAGCCCTGTTGCAATACTCCCCTGACATAGTTCTTCTTACTGAAACCTGGCTAAAGCCACATAACAAAGATAATGAATTACTTCCTCCAAGTTACAACAGTCTCAGAAAAGATAGAGCACATAAAAGAGGTGGGGTAATGTCTTTATTTTTAAAAACAATCTTACTATAGACATGTTAGACATTCATCCACCTACCTTCAATAACACAGATAGTATATTCGCTAAACTAAAAATCAACTCAAAAAACATCTAAACATTATTGGTGCATACATTCCCCCAGGAATAACATTAATACAGTAGAATCCATCCTCCACTGGGCATCTCATACCCTCCCCCTAAAAAAAACGCGATTCTATGTGACTTTAACATAGACTGGTCTACCTGCAACTCCCCACTAACCATATTAACCTCCACGGCTTCTCTCAACTAATCCAAACTTATACCAGAATAGATAAATCAGCTAAGAAAGAGTCCATACTAGATTGGATCCTTACAAACCATCCTTACCTATCACACTACTCTGGATCCCTCCCTAACACCCTTAGTGACCACCTCCCTACCATTCATACTTAGACAACAAGTTAAACCAATAAAAACTACCTCCCTTCAGTGATTTGTTATACAAAGAAATTTCAAACCCCAAATACCTGATAAATGCACTAACTCACTGAACTGTTCTGCTGATACATAACAACTTTTTTTTTGCAAAGAGTTGTGTTTCTTTTCTTGTCCTCTCAGAGTTCACCTAGATGAATAAGGCAAATGGTAGTACTACTATTATTTATGGGTATACCTGCTATTCCTTATGGGTATACCTACGGTAGTACTTATCAGAAGTGCTCAGCTCAGGATTTATTTAATGATTCAAAGTGTACCTGGCAGATTTATTTGTGGTTCAAGTCTTCCTCCTTTCCTTCAGCAAAAATCTATAAAACGTTTTCTGATAGGAGCATTTCCTCTCAGACATTTCCCGATTCAGGACCCTGTCTTACCTTTGACCTTAATTAATAGTCAAGAAATTTACATAGTGACCATTTGAGCCAGTCTCTTCAGCAGACATAATTTGTGTCCAGGAAACTATTTCTAGTGGTTGTTACCTCAATAAAGACAATTTCTGAATTACATGCTGTGTCTGTCAAGCTCCCATATCTCATATTCTGTAAACAGAGAGTGGCTCTCATTAAAAAAAAAACATAATTTGTGCCTAAATAACTATGACTCACTGTGTCCATCCTCTAGTCTTTTTTCAGTGTGCTTTAACAGGGATAGCGATCATCCTGCAATCATACATATCCAACATTAGATGAGATTCCTTATGGGCAAATCAAAATTCTCTCACTTTTTTTTTTAACAAATGACTAATTGTACTGAATTCTGCTATACCAATGGTGAACTTCTTCCTTCGGTGCATAATTCTAGATTGTCCGGATTTTTGCAGAATGTCCATATTTTTTGCCTGTTATTTTTGGTCTGTCCATCATAAAATCTGTGGGTTTCTGGCAAATAATTGAGGGCTGATGTTACTAATTAGTAACAGACATTTGACCATCAGACTTCTTATCTTCCAGAAAATGCTTGCTAATGCAAACCATTTTAATATATTAACTTTTTTTTAAGTTTCTATTTAAAATGTTTCCCTATTTTTGGGCCTTGGTCCAGATTTCTTGCACTTTCAGCTTGAGAGGTATACTTCAATGCCTATGTCTCAGCTTTACAAGAGCTATATGCACATTTGCAGCCATCCAGTGCAATGCTTCCGTATGTATCATTGTTGTAGAGTTTCACTAGACATTATAATGTGGACATAATATCCAGGTGATGATTTTCCTTCAGGATTGCTTTAATCCTGGATATGATAGTGTCTATGATAGTGACCCACCCGGGAGTCTTTGTTATGGACTATCGCTTAGTTGTTAGCGCAGATTAACCTGTTATCAAACATGAAAGTGATCTACATAGCATCAAAATATCTGTTTAAGAAACGAGTCAGCCTTTGGTATTTTCCCTCCTTTCATCCCCTACCACCTGTGATTTGTTTGGTTTCAGTTCTCTTTCTACTTTTTACTGTTTTATTTCCTCATGTTAGTGCTATTACTGAAGAACTGGAGATTGAGGGAAGAGAGTTGCATGACAGAAATTAGGAAAGGGTGCCCAGCAGCCTGGGAAAATGTTATTTTCCAAAGTCCTAATGCCTGAAGCATTTAGCTCTACTGATTACCAAAGACAGACTTATTTGTTACAGTAAGTGCACAACCTTTGTTTCTCATAGTTGACATCCCTCAGCTGCAACTGTATAAAGTCAACAATTCTTAATCAGCTTTCTGATCAAATAGACGATTACGTTGATGGGTTACATCTCTAGAAGCATCCGCAGTTGTTCTGTTAAGGTGAAGCCTGCACATCCTGTATAAGAAACTGTGGACATTAGTCAGTAAGCAGAGTTGTTTTATAGGTTCACTCTGCTTACTCTTCTGCATTTTCGCTATGAATCATCTAAGCATTAATGCTAAAGCCCTTAAGTACCATGGTATCATAACCATATACCATTCCTTGGGATTTTAAGACTGGTCACAGATATTCTTATTCTAAACAGTTTGACCAGTGATTCAGATCTCACTAACCTGACCTTAATAAGCCAGACATAAATACAGCAATGAAAGGAAATACAACTGATGGATGTTTCTGAGCCTTCTGGTAAAGATTCTAAGTTTCAAGATGTATTTTCTAAAAAGATACATAATTCTATACCATGTTATGTCATTGAATGGGGTCTATATCACATTGTTGAATGCACATGTTTGAACAACGTGATACTGAACCCGGAAGTTCGAAATGCAAGAATTTCGAACACACTGTACAGCGATTTCTTTCCCAGGGGAAAAAAATCGGTGTTCTGGTACAAAACCAAAAAACACATGTACACTTCAAACTGTTCCTAATATGGGGGGCTGAGTATTTGTACAAGTCTAAACTGGCATATGTATAAAGCTGCATATCATACAGCCTTTTTCTATTTAAATTGTAACAATCTTATTCTGAGGCACTGTAGCTATAGGGCATATAGCACACGAGCTTCCAGTCACTTGGACTTACAGGTAGAGGTTTATTCCAGCATAATTATCTCTGCCACTTATTTCATTCTTGGTCCTTCTGTGGGTGGAGATGCTGATTTTGCCCTTTATTTCTTCCAGTTGTAGCTTTGTAGGAGGAAAAGGGGTAGCTGCCCCAGGCTGAAGCAGTTAGGGGTACAATGGACACTTCAGGAGAGTTGCTGAGTGGGCAAAGGTGCAGTAATGGCGGTCATTTAAGCAGCCATAAATGTGTTTATTTGCTTATTTGTGAGAGTCAGTGTTAATAACTAGCAAGGAGTCAGAATAAGCTCATTGCTACAGTTTTAATAAGGTTTGTAAGCCTTTTTTTCTTATTTGTGGTTCTTAACGTCATCTTAATGGTGGTGCCACTCTGGAAGTTGCCTAAGTTATTTCCTTCTCTAGGAGTATAAGGACAGAGAGCAGAGACAGTAATAAAGAATATATATATTTTTTTCTGCTAGCATTTGCCTTTTCTAGTCGGACATTCCCGGTCAACAAATGTTAAATAAATAATAAAAATAAAAAATTTTCATCTCTTCATTTATTTTTCACTATTTTTAAACTAATGGACACTGAAAAGTCTTTTTGCCTAATTTCGCTAGTTTCTAAACCAGCTTAGTTTGTGGCAAGCATGTACTGGTCATGAGCAGCCATCTCGTTTGCTTTTACTGCTCGGTCCTGGTCACACTGCTGATCCCTGTGCAGCCATCTTGTTTGCTTTTACAGCTCAGTCCTGGTCACACTGCTGATTCCTGGGCAGCCATCTTGTTTGATTTTACTGCTCGGTCCTGGTCACACTGCTGATTTGCCATCTTCTTTGCTTTTACAGCTCAGTCCTGGTCACACTGCTGATTCCTGGGCAGCCATCTTGTTTGATTTTACTGCTCGGTCCTGGTCACACTGCTGATTTGCCATCTTCTTTGCTTTTACAGCTCAGTCCTGGTCACACTGCTGTTTCCTGGGCAGCCATCTTTGCTTCTACTGCTCGGTCCTGGTCGCACTGATGATACCTTTTGTACTTGCTAGATTTCATCAAGACCACTTGTAAAAACAACAAATATATTTGAGTTACTTTGCAGCTTTAAAAAACAGAGTGTACTCATGCCTCTTCTCAACCACAACGTGCTTTTACCTCCAGGTTAAAATAAAAAAGGTAAAATTAGGAAAAATAAGAGAAGACTTAAAATTAGCTGCATGCCTTAGACCAAGGGTATGCTTTTATGCCTATGGTGCTTCTAGACCAAATCCTCTTACCTTTTTATTACTTTATGGGTCTCCCACTCCTTTCTGGAAAAACATAGTTTTCTCCTCTACTGCATACTTCCTAGCTGAAAAGACTTTTCAACTAGAAAGAATGTTGGGGCATCACTGGATTGCATGTACTCATTTATAATTTTTGACCACAACCCATATGTTTGTTCCTAGTGTCAGTTGCCCTAGTGATGATTTAGTACAATCAAATGGGTCTCAGCAAAGGTCTGCACTAGGCCGTCAGTCCAGAAGATCATTAGGAATCTAACCAATACAATACCCTGTAGTCTCTACCTCAATCCATAAGGGTTTGAGAAGACAGCTCAATAGTGAACTTGGGGATCCATGTCTACTCATTCATATTTGCTTTAATGACAGCTGTTGAGCTACTATGGTGTGGAATGGAAATTTATTCCATAGGTAAGGGATCCTTTGGGAGTTGCATCTGTCCCCCCCTCAGGTTCCGTTGATATTGTAATGTAAATTTAGGTCTCTGAAGAAGGTGTTGATGGTATTTCCAGTTTTATAAAGACATCGAATACTGAGAAGGACTGGACCTTTTATAATCTAGATGGCCAAGAAGAGCTTGCCATAGAAGGACCTGTATGAAACAAGAGTAGAGTGACAAGTCTTTTAGATGGTCTTTGAAACTTAGGGAGCTCATATCTGAAATATTCTTGGTGAGAAATCTTTGTAGTTTCTCAGATTGGCCAATATGTTTGGAAAGATACGTACCAAAGGGAGTATTATATTATATTATGGCCTTGACTAAGGTAGATAAGAGACTGATGATAACTTCTTTAGAAAGGATGGATGTGCCAGTGGTAGTTAGGTGGACTAGGTAAAAAATGTTCTAATAAATAGTCGGGCTGCTCTGACATGGTGGTCAAATGACAGCTCATTATCTACAAAGGTTCTTAGGTCTCTATAAAGGTAGCAACTTTAAGAGAAAAACTATTTATGTGGTGGGTGCAGAGATGCTTCACTTTCTCAAAGCTTCAGGTTGCAGCAGTCCTTACATGAAGTTTCAGACTGGTCTCCAGGCCATAGATAATGGCTAACACTCCCCACGTTTTAGGATTATAATGAATTTCCACTACAGAACTCAAGGGGATCTGACACTGGTCCTCCCCCCCAAACCTTGGCTTCTCACCTGGTCCCCACTAAAACCAGTGCCCCCAGTACTGAACTAGTTCCAATTTCAGGCTGTAACTTTAGCTTTTCTGAGTTTGTCTCCCTCAATATCAGCTCCTTGGCTTTGGTCCAACCATTGTCAGCGTCTTCAGTGACGGTGCACTTTTTCGCAAACTGAAAAGGAAGCAGTATCACATGACATGCAGCTTCCTTGTGGCTAGCACATTCACAATAAAAGTATATACCCGCTATATAGCAGTCTAATGAAGGAATATGGTGCTTGATCTGGTCAATATTTTTGAGACGGAAATATGATGACTGACACATGGTCCCTAAGTGAAACCAGCTGTTAAGAAGCATGCCAAGCCTATGCAGAAATATGCAAATTCCAAATGTTTTCTCCATAAAAAAACTAGGGAAATGAACCGTCTGTGAAGGTCAGATGGTGGGATGCACAAGCATCAGTTTTCCATTGGTAAGGTTAACTCTAGGTACTCCATTGTAGACATCTGAAAGACTGCCAATAGGTGTATCTGTGGGAATGGACTCTGCCAAAAGATTCCCACTTTCATTGCGTTTTCTGTCTTGGAAAAAATCAGCCATGAGTATCATGTAGTTATTAAAAATAGCTCTATGGAACCAGAAACTTCTTGTTTTTTATTGAGCATCCTATGTTTATGACCTTTAAACCAAGACATATCCCTCTCTTCTTGTTTATGAGGGAACTCTTCTAGCAGTTTTGAAAAGCTTTAATCTGTACATCTTCATAAACCAGAAGTTAGTGTCCAAAGATTCTTTGAACATGGTAAGTGAGGCCTTAGTGGCTCCATCATTCTTGCAAGGGCACCCTACTAACACACAGCTCTGTCTAGCCAGAGCTCCGACATCTTGTTCTCCTACTTCCACAATTGTAGGTGCCCATTTGGAGGCTAAAATAGGGAGTGTAATTTTAAATCATCGCAGGCCTGGGTAGTTGTTTGTCCTCCAACATAGCCAGATGCCAGTTCACAGTTGCCCACAGAGAACCAGCTAAAGCTGGAGGCCATTGTAGAACATTCTTCCTTGAATGTATCTTCCCTTCATTTTTAAGAGCCTCTAGTTCCTGATAAGGGTGGTGTTATTTCAATGACTGGTAAAAAAAGCAAGACTGGCTGAACTTCCTGTCATCTTCCCTTTGTGGCACATATCATCCCCCAGCACCTGCCATGGCTCTCTTCTGCAGAAAAAAAATATGTTGCTGTTTTCTAGAAGCCTAATGCATTTGCACTATCCTGTCCCTGATGGAGCCTTGTGTAACAGATGCTGTTTCACTCACTCAAAGTAAATGAGAGACATTACAAGTGTGATTGCCTACCTTGGACATGTATGGAGGGGAAGACCAAGGTACGTTATAGCTTCTACTGAGTCATACACAGAAGACTGGTTGAAATTAAAAAAAAATAGATGAAAAAAAGAAGCTTTAAAATGTATTTCTGAAAATAACTTAGGGAATTATATGGCCATTATCCCAAGTTCAGAAAGCCCACTGCTCACACCACACTGCCACTAAAAGAATTATTACTTTTGTTAAAAATCAGTCACTTCTTATGTTTCTTATTCTCCTTCTACAATTTTACTATCTTGTGATTTGGTCAACTCATTTGACAACGTTAGTCATCATGCATTATTTAGCATTCTAACAGCTGATGGTTTTGGTCCCCTATTTCTTAGATGTTTTTCTAATTTATTCATCAACAAAGAATGTTCCCACTATAAGTGGTTGGATTGACTCAAAGCTTTGCATGTTGAATGGTATAAGACAAAGGTGCCATTTAAGCAGTTATTTATTAACACTAGTTTCTGCAGTGTTTTTAAAGGCCCGTGCACAAATGTCTTTATCGCCACACCTTTTCATGTGCTGGTATACTTGTGCCCTGATTTGTGTCATATGCTGACGATATAAATATTGTTGCTGAAACTCGCACAATGTTATCTAATTTATTATAGAATTTGTTGACAATTTTTCTATTGTTGGACTTTAATTTAATTATGACAAAACTGTTGGATTTACTGCTACTCCCTTGTCTGATATGCCTTTGCAGGGTATTTCTTTTTCAACGCAGGGTATCAAAATTTTGGGTCTCCCCTTTGGAACACCCACGTGTTTTGCCAATGTATATGAGTCAATTTTTTCAAGAGCTTGTCATAATTTACATTACTGGCAGACCTTTTCCTTATTTTACACCGTGTATTTATCTCTTAAATGGTTCCTTCCTTAACACCTTGGGTTATTCTTTTTCAGTTCATTTTTTTCCGTTATCTTGGTCTTTCATATTGTTGACAGCTGTGTTTAGGTTTTTTTGGGGGGGGAACAATTATAAAAAGGGAGGTTTTTCATTATTACACCCAGTTTTGTTTTCACACACTTTGTTTTTATTTCCTGTTAAAACATTTAAATGTTGCTGTTTTGCTTGTTCTTCTTTGCATGAATCTTGAAGAGAATGTTGTTTTAATTTATTGGAAGAATCACATACCATTAATGCATACACAGACGACTCTCAACAACGTTTACATGGTGTTATTAAAAGAAGAAAACATTTATGTTATCCTCAATGTAAGGACGTTCTTTGGAGGTGCTCATTAGATAGACTGCCTTTACCAGCTTTCTTAGTCTATCACCCACTGGAACAAAGGAATTGCTTTTGTTCTGATAGCTTAGGCTTAGAAACTGTTGAACACATTTTATTTACTAGTAAAAGAGTCCAAGGATTTTGGGAAATTATTCAACATGATTACGATGTACCTTTTTTATTTCCAATTACTATTGAAAAATGTCTGTTTGGTAACTATGGATGTTTTTAGAATGATCATAACTACAGACATTTTAATAGTTTCAGCACTACACCTCTTATGGGTGTCTCGATGTCATGAAGCCAAACACGGTAAAGCATCTTCAACAAGTCACCTACTATATCAGTTAAGATTATGTTCTGGCAAAAAAGTTAGGGAAGATAAATTTATAACACTTTAATTGTTTAAGTCTTGATATTTTATGCTTATTTTTCTTTACATAAGTTCTTTTTCTTAATACTTCACTTATAATACACATCAGAACAATTGTAACTTTATTATAAAAATGTTTCTTTTACGTTGTTAATGCCATATGATTATATTAAAAACGTGGATTACCCCTCTACTTGTATATACTAATTTCATGGTAATATAACCATCGAGAAAAAATGAAGTTCCCAAAACTCTAAATCACTGTGGGTGCACAAACAGAAAATACATCAGCAGGGATTCCCTATCGTCAAATAGACAAAGAATTTGAACTCACCCACTTTACAGACAGCTATGTATTGGGCAACCTATAGCATACTCTTGGGATATAATGCAGCCCTAGGAAGAGCCTCCATTAAATTCATAGCTTAAATTCATAGCTTAGTACTAGGCTAACTACCTCATGGGCCATTTTAAGCCTAGCCAATTACCCCATGAGAGAATAAAACCCTGCACCTTTTGCTTCTAAGGTAAGCACCTTAACCATTACACCAATCTAAATTTAACAAGGGGATATTTTATATGGAGGGTTACAGAATTGTCACACCAAAATCATCTCTGTCACTTTCTCTGTCCAGTGATCACAGTCTACCTTTTTCCAAATGTAGTTAAAGTAACACTGGGTAACCAGCTCCCCAAAAATCCACCCCAGAGATCCTGTCTAAACAAACAGCTACAGCATGTGCAGTTAAGTAGCATGAAATTTCTATTCAGTAAACCCCATAAAAAATGCACTGACACAATGCTCCCATCACAAAAATACAACCTACTCCAAAGCTTATGACTCTCTTCCATAGCATAACTGCTGCTGCTGCCTATACTTATTGTGGTATTGGAAGTGTTTGATCCCCCAGTTCCTATTTTTATAAATGAAAAAAAATCAAATGGCTGTCAAAAGAAGCATGTTTTCACCCAGTACATTCAGTACCGTTACGCTTACTCTGTTGCCAGCATGATATGCTTTACTCTGGTAGCTGGTACAGAGGATTAAGGCTATGAATCTCTAATGAGCAGGAACAGGATTTGAGTCCCTCAGTTTTATTTGCCTGCCATGTGACCTTGAGCAGGTCACTTATCCAGAAAGTGCTTTTGGGCATTTGGGATTTTGGGCTAGGCTCATTAATGGTCCCCTGGATTGCAAGCCTGGTAACTACCTACTACTTATTGGGGCTCTATATTAAAATCACAAAGAAGAGTTACATCAAACGCTTCTTCAGCGACACATAAAGACTGAACGCACTAAACCGCGAACAGTTAAAACAGCGATTTCTGTCCCTGGGAAAGAAATTGCTAGCACCAAAACACACACACAATTTAAAACATAACTAAGTAGCGGGCATCACCCTCACACCCCCGAAATAAATATACCAACTCTGCGATCACACTACAGTAGGGAAAACGACAATGCTATGGCTCAGGCAAGTCGCTGTCCTGAGCCTTCACTATTTTCAGACTTCGGGCTATATGTGTTGGAGAAACGGCATTCTCTGTAATGCCATTTCACCATGTTGATTTAATATGGACCCACTTATGAACTTATGTGCTACTCATTGATAATAAAGGCTGCCCTATCTTTAGTGAAAAAGTTATATTTTTAAAAATAGACCTCTGATGTTGAAAGGCTTTCTAATACTCAAATGCCAGAGTATGACCGTTCTTTTTCTTTTCTAAAAATACCAAAAACGAGGAAAGAATCAAACTTGAGCACATTTCCTATGTAAACTGTGATAGCATCTGCTGGTGGTATCTTGCAGTGTTTAACATTTATTTATTTATTTATTTATTTTTATGCCTTAATATGGGCAGCTACTTGGCATGAAAGTCCCTTTAGTGGTTTTTAATAAGATTGATCCATAAACTGTTCCTAGACATCTGTGATTGTAACTGAAATGCACATTATAGTGTGCATAACGATTTCGTCACGTCAGACTAGTTTCTCATTCTGCTCTCGTGTGCATATTTTTTTGAAAATGAACCTTTAACACTGTTGTATCTGATACATGGGTACTACCTGACTGTTCTGTGCTCACGTAGGGGAGTTGGGTATCATTTTGTAGTATGGAAAATGTTTATGATGCCTGTATGTACATTTTACCCAAGTCATCTAAAACTGTATAGCGTATTACAACTGTTCATTTTATATTTAAAATAAGTACAAGGAGCAAAGGGTCTTTTCATTTAGCAACCATTTTACCTTCTTCTGAGCAAGTTTTATTTCTGGCTTGTGGTAAACTTTTTCAAATTTCTCGTGCATTAAGCTAGATTGTAGCTGTATCAAACATTAACTTCTGTGTTGATTAGTCTTAGAGGAAGGAAAGCAAACTTTTTAAGTACAGTGCCAAAAATTCATGGCTTCTATTCTTGCAAAATATTCAAGTGCCAGGCAGACAAAGTATATTGTGTGGGAGAAGGGTACAATACTTAGTAAGCTTGGAGGTGTGCATATATTTATATGGGTCTACTTGATAACACCGACATACCAAAACACCGACAATGAAATAACCGACACGAAAAGACCGACAAAAAAAGAAAGTTCAAAAACACAAAACTTCACATGCCCGACAAACCAAAATCCCAACAATCAACAAAACAAATACCTTTCCTGAAAACACACACACAACTCAATACACAAACAAGCACACCAAAAACCTTACAAACCTACACTAAACCTTACAAACACAACTATCTATGCACTAACCTTAACCCAAACCCTAACCCTAAGGTCCGTCACTATCACACACTTACCTTACCCGCACCCTAACCCTAACTCACTTAGTCCGCCCCTAACCCTTAACACTGTCACTATCGCACACTTACCTTACCTGCACCCCAACTCTAACTCACTTAATCTACCCCTAACTCGCAAGTCCGTCACTATCGCACACTTACCTTACCCGCACCCTAACCCTAACTCACTTAACCTGCCCCTAAACCTAATGTCTGTCACTATCGCACACTTACCTGACCTGCACCCTACCCTAACGTCCGTCACTATCACACACTTACCCACACCCTGACCCTAACATCTGTCCCTATTGCACACTTACCTTAACATGTCGGTGTTCTCAGCATCAGGATTCTCAGCTGTTGGTCTTCTCCGTTGTCGATCTTCTGGTGTTGGTGTTCTCATAATCGGCGTTGTGCACTTCTGGCGTTTTCAGGTAGACCCATTTATATACATGGTTATATTTGTCATTAATTACAATCAATAAATCTTCGGGAAACCCTATTAGAAAGGTGAAAAAAGGAACGCCTGTGATGTCACTAACAAACTACTTCTTCTTCTGGTCCTGGTGGAAGTATAGTGTAGTTATTTTGTTATAGTTGGTGATGTTTACACACTAACCTAGTCTGCATGTTGCTTGCTTGGAAGATTGTTTTCATTTTCTTTGCATTATAATAAAATAAGGGCAGTATGTTTACATAAAGATTTAAGTTCCTGGGCTGCTGTAACACAGTGTCATCAGTATTAATTATATATTCATAATTCAACCAGCTTCCCCACACTGGGTCTGAGACAGAAAAAACATAATACATAATGTGTAATCTATATTCTCATCAAGTATTTTCTCTTAGTTTCCCCAATTATTAGTAGATGGCCATTTACATACCTCTTACAGGTATTAAAGGAGCAATGTACTTAAATTTTCAGGAAGCACTTATTAATTAACAAGTTGCTTCCATGTCTTGTTCTTTCATTTTGGACAACAGCAGCCCCTCTCCCCCACTCTCAAACTATTCATCTTAGTTTATCAGTTGCTGTTTGCAGCAAATAAGGATAGTCCCTTTCAAACCGCATACTGTACCTCAGTCTGAGTCCAGGGGTAATAGATAGAGATAGAGCCAGGCTGCTGTCCCCTCCTGTAGAGCAGACTATGCTTTCCAGTTCTCAGTAATACAAACTCCACAAACAACTGAACACTGTATGGCCATAAATCACTCCTCATCTTCATAGCAGGTTAGAATATTTTGAACTTTATTGGAAAATCTGTGGTTTATTTTTCTCTAATACTGGTATCACAATCTCTCTTTCTCTCTCAAAAAAGCTGCTTCGTTTAGATGCTTATATTACTGGGTCTCTGGTACCATCCCCTCTGCAGTTTCAGCCAATCACGGTGCATATCTGATACAACCTAATATAACAGAGAACACCCAAAGCCTGAAGATGTAGTCTGATTGGATACTTCAGCAGCTTGTCTTGTTCCCAGCTCACTTATCTATCAGGCCACAAGCTGGTGCTTGGCTTATACCCAAACTCATTCCAGCTTTGGCTCTCCCACATATACTCTTTGGCACTGGTGCCAGTGGTTGTTAACCCCTTCATTAGGCTGTACATCTGAGGGTAGAATCCAGATATGAAAAAGGGATAACGCCGCTCTGTCAGGCAATGGTAAAGGGTCAGTTGGAATGCTGTGTGATCCTCTCAAAGTGATATTAGGAAACTGAGGCCACAGGCTTGGAGAAGTTACAGAGGCTCGCAAACAGGATCATCAGAAGAATAAATGACATGACATGTGAAGGAAACGCTGTAGTAGCCTGACCACTTTTTGGTGAGAAAGAGAAAGAGTGAGGATGAGTTATGGCTGTATGTGACAACAGGGAGGAAATGTGATGCAGTTATAATGAAAGGGCACATCAAGGGGGAAGAGGCATGATCATCAGGTTTAGCGGAACAGAATTTTACCTAGATATCAGACAGTACTTTTTTTTTTTTTATTGAGAAGTTGAGGAATAGATGGAAACTATTCCATTTTGCAATCGTGAAGCCTTTTCAGGCCAAACTGTAGAATCTCATATCTGGACAGCCAAATGATAGAATGAGTTCTAACTCAGAGTTTACATAATTTCAGAAAAAGGAAATGCCACTTTCTTTGTGGAAGCACGATTTTACTCTTATAATTATTAAGGAGCAAGGATGTGAGGACACAGCTGACCACAAGAAGAGTGTAGTCTCCAGAAAGCACACAAATATACTGTTCTAAAACTTGTTTGAGTTGCATTTTGCTGTTTTTTAGAGATGCTACGGTTTGGACTTTCATACTGAAGAGCCCTTCATGCTGTGTAATCATGGGCTGCAACCTGGAAGGGAAGTCTGGAATCACCTGCCAGAATTCATTGTACTCCTTCTAGAATATACTCTAAAAGCCCTCAGCCTTTAGCACACCAAACAAAACTCATTTATGTAGCAACTTACCTGACCTAGAACTGCTTCAGTTTGGTTTTCTGAAAGGAAGAAGCTATTGTGAAACTAGTAAACTTCTTTGAAAAGGTTACAGAGCCTGGGGACAGTGGCCACTCTGTGGACATTGCTTATCTAGACCTGGCCAAGGCTTTAGACACAATCCTCCATGCTGATATTATTCAATATTCCTTCACAATAGATGTTAGACCAAGGCCCCATCTGCTTGAGTTGGTGGTAGCTCAGGTGGATGTAAAAGATCCCATGGCACCTATTGAAAAGAGTAGAGGTCCTTTATTTATATACAAAAATAACTCTTATTTACAAGATATTTACATATTTAGAAAAATGTACATATGTAAAAATATATAAATATACAAATCTGTTTCCATATATACATAATTTCCTATACAGGTGTGCTAAATTTTTATCCTTATTACACCCCCACTCCATTTTCTGTGACCGCCATCTGATTTTACTTAATATTGTTGCTAAAATCCATTTACTATTAAACATAATTTCATTTATTCTTTCATTCCATGTAACCTACATAACATAAAAAAGTTTTAATCTATTCTTTAACATATTCTTTACTTCTATTCTTATAATATCAATATTTAGTCATATCAATGTTTATTTATCCACATCTTTTATATCTTCAAATAATCTTCTTTACATAGTTTCCCCATAATTTATTTACTCTTTTACATTTCAAAAACAGATTTAGTTTCTTCTTCTTGACAGTTAAACATATTCTGTCACTTTTCTATTTATATGGCATGTTTCCTTTACTGGCAGTTTATCTATTACCAGTCTACACAAAACATCTTGGCATTCTACTTTCTGATTACACCATTTGCTTCTTATTTTTATAGCTTTAATTTTTCATCTATAAGATTTTCCCATAGATTTACATAGTAATGTTTTATCATTATATTATTATACCATATTTTTCTTTCTTTTTCTATGTCATCAATTTCTATTTCCCACAAAAAAAATTTTTCTTGGTAATTTTTTTATTTCTTCATTTATAAACTCTTTTTTCTCTTTTACTCTTTTTTACTATACCCCAAAATTTACAATACTTATATTATACAGTTTTACTACCACTCTGTCATCTTTTTCATTTCTCCACTTTAACACTTTGCAAAAATTTAATGAAGTAGTATATACCACTGAGTTAATTAACCCTAAACCTCCTTCTTGTTTATTTAAGTACAAAACTCCTCTTTTCATACTATATCTGCTATCATACATAATATTTCCCATTTTAGTTTCAAATCTCTTTTCTATCATTTTCTGAATTATCTTTATTATTCAATACTATTGGTCTCCATTTTTTTAATTCTCTTCTGTCTTCCTTCCTCCATATTTATTTAAGTATTCCACTAGATAAAAAACCTTCATTTAACCATACATTCGAAATCATTAAAAATATTGTTTTTTTCCAACCCCTTAATTTTTTTTTATATATTTCATACCCTAGTCCATCCAGGCCTGCAGCTGATTCTTTATTTAGTTGTTTGGCTTATTTAAAAAAACTCCTTTCCCAACTCTTTACTCTCTTTTTCTGTTCATTTTTTACTTTCCACTTTTTTCACTACCTTCTTTTTTTTCATTAAACATTTCTTATGCATATTGTACTACACTATTCCTAATATTTTCCTGAGTTCTTTCTATTTCTCCTTTTACATTTTTTTTATTTCCATCATTACGCTGCCATATTCCTTTACTAATCTGCTTAAGTAACTCAGTATTTCTCTTTCACCTTGTAAAAATATATTTACTTATTTAACATTCTTGTTTTTTTCTTGATTTCTTTCATATAATTCTTTTTCTTTGTCAAAGTACTTTCTATCATTATGTTCTAAATCTTCCCATGCATCATTATATGCTCTTTTATATTGTTCTTTCTCAGCTTTACACACATCATATTGCCACTGTAAAAAAAAAATTCTTATATTTTCCTTAAATATCACCCACAATTCAGACCATTTTTTATAAAATATTCTCATAGTAATACGAACTTTCCATAACTGCACGACTAATCTCTTTCCTTCTTTATCCCATGTTTTCTCATTTACCCATTTTATTCCTTTGTCTATTTTTTTATATATTCTTTGTTTTCTTTTATCTCTAGCCATACTGGAAGATGTAAAGAAAACCCTGTTTCAATTACCTCCCCTTCTCCTATAACTAAACCTTCTGATACTATAAAATAATCTATTCCAGCTGTATGAATTTTTGTCCCAGAATTTTAACTTGCCACATCTTATAACCTCTAACATTTTTCTTAAATCATTTCATTTCTTTTGTCACACTTACTCAACAAATGTCCCTTTCTTTACTGTTTAATAAGTATATAATGCCATAATTCAATAGACTTGTTTTTCCATTTTAAATCTACAATTTTTGCAAAAGTTACATTTAATATCTTTACTATATTTCTATAGAATACTTTCAAGAACATCTCTCATTTCCCAAAATCCATATTATCTTTCCTCCCCAGAGTTTCTCTGTTTGTAATATTTCTTCATTTGTTAAAAATCTAGTGTATTCTAGTATAATTGCATCTCATGTATTACACCTCTCATAACTCCTATTCTTCTTGCCATATTATTAATACTATTCACATTTACAGAAAGCCCTCTAAAATTTTCATTTTCCCTTTTTCTTAGATCCATGGCTTCATAAATTCATAGCTAATTATTGTGCTAGCTTTCTTAATTTGACATTCTATGCTTAACCTATTTCCTTCCCAAAGGTGAGAATCAAACACTGTACCTTGTGTCTGTGAGTCAAACACCTTAACCATTATACCAAGCCCCATCTTTAGCTGTATATATTCTTTTCATCCATTTCCTTTCTTTTTTCCTTTGTACTTATCCCTTTAAATTTTCCTTTTCTGTCTTTTACCCTTTTACAAATAGAATTCTTTTTCCCCTTTTACTACCTCCCATTTTATGACTTCCTCATCACTTATTTCATAACATTCTTCTATGTTCTCTTTATTATTTTTTCTCTTATCTAATTTTTCTTCTATTTCTACTACTTCTAACATTTGTTCTCTTTGTTTATTTTCTTCTTTTGCTTTTTACTTACTATTTTCATTTTTGAAATCCATCCATAAATGTCCAATTTTGTTACATTTATAACATTTCAATTCATATTTTTTTGCATCATGTCCCATTTCGCCACAAATATAACATTTTCTTTTGTCACACTTACTCATCAAATGTCCTTCTTTTCCATACAAAAAATAAATAAATAAATAAATATATATATATATATATATATATATATATATATATATATATATATATATATATATACATATACAGGCTATCCCCAGTATTGTACAATTCCCTTCCACATTTATCATGCTTGGTATATGTATATTTTTTTCTCTTTCAATTTTAACGCAATATTACAATCCCAGCCACCTGTCCATATTTCCCTTTTGTCATAAACGTTTGTAATGTCCAGTACTTCTTTGCATAAAGCTTTTAAATGTCCTTTCAAAGTCTCTCTTTCTACCTCTGTTCAAAATTGTACATGAATCCCCCCCACCCTCCTTAAATGCTTTTATCACATAAAGATTCCATGGGTAATAATCTTTCTTTTTTCATATTCTCCAAGAAAATTTTCCATTTAAAAAGCAGTCTCAAATGTAATGTCACAAAATGTCTCCTTCTTAATAAGAATAAATGCTCTTACCTCATATGTTTTTATACCCAAAGGGACTATTAAATTGTCCCACACTTCCTACATGTCTATATCTTTGTCTTCTTTACTTTGAATCCTTACCGTGTACTTCCCTTTTTCATTTTCTTCTGCCTTCTTTACTGTTATTCCACTTTTGCCTTCTTTTATTTTTCTGCAAATGTTTTTTTCCATTTCACCACTATTCTTCAGGATTGTCTCTGCATCCTCCTTTTGTATTTCTCTTTGATGTCTTCCCAGGAAACATCTCCTTCATTTTCTGTATCATGCTGCACCACCATTTCTTTAAATAAATCATCCCGCAACCCTCTTGACTGGAGTGTTGCAATTACATATCCATCATTTGCTGAGTAATTTCCATTAAACAAGTTTCTTTGAAACAGTTCGTCATAATTCTGCACACGTTCTCCACTCTCAGTGTTTGCTTTATCATTCATTTCTTTCACTACTCCATCATCTCCTTCTCTCTTCATCTGCCTCCCTGTTTCTGCAGGCAGCCTCTGTGCCTGGAACAGAAACAGGGAGTGCTCCTCCAAAATGGTTCCCACTCACAACAATGATGCATAGGGAAAGTTCCCCCAATGACCAGGCCAAATTTTTCCAAGTAGCATAAATACCACCTTGGTCACCCCTGAAAAGAGGCTACTAGCCTAGTGAGACTAACCTGGTTAACAAAGGATGGATAAAAAAATAAGTAAATAAAAGACAATGTAAATCTGTATATTGTCCATTGGATTTTAAACTGGCTATCCAAAAAATCCTAAGAAGTAAGAGTTGCTGGTACCCACTCTGAACTTAAGATTGTAACTAGTGGTGTGCCACAGAGATCAGTGTTGGGGACTCATCTGTTTGGAATTTATTTTTTGCAGACCTTTAAGCCAGTGTACCTGAAGTGTTTGACCAAGTTTGCTGATAACAACTAGATGGAGACACTGTTTTCTGTTCATCTACTGATACTAAACTGCTCCAAAAAGGGCTGGAATATGCAGATTCCTAGGGTACTGAAAATGGTCTCATGCCAAGTGCAAAAAAGTGTAGCATAGTAGCATTTGTCAAGAAAGCTGTTCCAGCCTCATCTGTTAGAAGTGACATTGCTCTTCAAAGAGATACAGTGATTAGATACTTGGTACTTATATGGACCACCCTGTTTCTCATTCCTTCAGCATGTCTCCACTATAGTCAAGCAATCCTTCTGTTTAACCTATTAACTTCCGAGGGATTATCAAGACCCAAAGAAGTCATGTTAACACTGTACTCTTCTCTTACTAGACTCCTCATCAAGTAGATTGTATATACAAATCCAGGCATATTGCTCAACTGGAAAGGCACCAAAGTTTTTTAACCAAGAAATTAAAGTCTTTATGGCCTTCAAATGTCTTGCTAGATTAGCACAACTAACTTTACACTCAGTAGCATAACGACTACTCTGAGGTGATCTCTGTCTCACTTGTCATGCCATGAAAGACCCAGTCCTATTTGACCTCCTGTTCATTCTCAGAACAAGTAGCTCTATGATTACATATACCATTGACATAAAGTTACACCATCAAATCAACAAGACTCACTGGAGGGTTTGATTCCTAACAAAATGTATTCCCATGCTATGGAATAGGTTACCACTGCAAGACAAGCAAAGTACTGCCCTGCCTGCCTTTAAGGCTAGTCTTGATGATTGAATGTATAGACATAAACCTACACCAGGGTTATCACTTATGGCCCTGTTTGATTTGGGAGGTGAGAACTATTAACTACTTGTGAAGCATGTAAAAAACCTTTAAGGGTGTCTGCTTAAAGATTTATATAGCTAGGTGCCTTATGATTGTCCCTGTGTTTTGTTTCCTTTGTATTGTTCCTAATGGATAGCAGATAGTATTACACTTGCCTATAAAAAAAAGTGTGGTATTCCTGAAAGAAAAAATAATGAAACAGGGAAAGAGCAGTTGCCATAGGCTACTACAACTTTCAGGTACTCTACATTGACTCAGTCTCCTTCTTCTAGTTTCCTTATGTAATGTAATGTAATGTGGTGTAATGTAATGTAATATAATGTAATGTAATATCATATAATGTAATGTAATGTAATATAATGTAATGTAATGTGGTGTAATGTAATGTAATATAATGTAATGTAATATCATATAATGTAATGTAATGTAATATAATGTAATGTAATATCATATAATGTAATGTAATGTAATATAATGTAATGTAATGTGGTGTAATGTAATGTAATATAATGTAATGTAATATCATATAATGTAATGTAATGTAATATAATGTAATGTAATGTGGTGTAATGTAATGTAATATAATGTAATGTAATATCATATAATGTAATGTAATGTAATATAATGTAATGGAATATCATATAATGTAATGTAATGTAATATAATGTAATGTAATGTGGTGTAATGTAATGTAATGTGGTGTAATGTAATGCAATATAATGTAATGTAGTGTCACCAGATATACTACATATTCATGTGTGACATAGACAAAAGTATGCATTCTGATTAGTTCTCAAGGATGTCCTTCATCTGGCATACAAATGACATCTCAGTCAAAAGCAGTGACAGACAGTTTAGAAACAGAACCTTCCTTCTGTCAATAGATACTCACTGCACTTTACTGAGAAGTGAGGAATATACTGATCTCAGTCAGACCATTTTCTTGTTTTTAACTTTTTTCTTTTTGAATATAGTGCCTTTTATCATGGCAGCTTGGGGATGGCCATTGCTAGTGTTGTGTTGTTCTATTACTGGTTTTTGCTGATGCATATACTTTAGTCACTGGGAGTATTGTATGTGTGTGTGTGTGTGTGTGTGTGTGTGTGTGTGTGTGTGTGTGTGTGTGTGTGTGTGTGTGTGTGTCTGTAAGCATTTTTCAGATTATGACAGTTTAGGGGTTGCTTTATTTGTTTCTGATACATATTTAACCTAGAGGGCCGGGTAACCCCATAATGTGTTAACTTTGCAGGGCAGCATATTTCAGTTTCATAACAAGAGTGATAGAATTACTAGCAGCATATAAAACTGTCTGCCTATATGGGGTGAAAGTTTTTGTTACTTCTCTCTGCAGCTTAAGTTATACATTTTTGTATTTCTTTTAATGTATGTGTTCTTCCAAGTGTGCATTTTTTTCATTCATGTGCTTTTCATCTTAATGAGGCAGGCAAGTTTTGATAATTCTGTGTAAAGATTTGTAGTCCGTGACTGATTCTTGCATTGTAATTGTAAACAGTTGTAGTAAGCTTTGTTTTCATGCTAGAATTAGGTATGCTCATTAATGCAGAGTATTGAAATAATTAGGAATGGTGTAGGTATTGTTAATACATTTTTGTGATGTACGCTCTATAGCGTTAACATTTATTTATTTATGTATGTATATTTGTTTTGACTACTGGGGATGTCCACTGGACTGGGGGCCATTTTCAGTGAAGGTCCCAGAGACAAAAAGTCAGCAATGAACAAGTAATACAGTATAGTATTATCATGATGTTTATAACATAAATTGTCAGCACTAACAAAATTTGCAGTATATACAGTCATAGGTGCATAGTTAAGTACCAGGCTAGCTGCCCTTGTGTGCTATTTTGAGCCTATCCAATTTCCATATACCTGTCCCTCCACAGCATTCTGTTGATGTTGCAGAAGAGGTTTAAATCCCTACACCGAGTATTTCTGATGCCATTTGACTTGCTGCTATGCAGTAAATCCATCAGTATTGGGTGGGAGGATGCCTTGTATACCAGAAACAGGTTACCTCTTAGCAGTCTGTAGGATATGGAATATAGCAACAGGTTTTTGAGTCAGACCATGTAGGACATGTTCTTTTTATCCTTTCAGTAATAGCAGGCATGCAGATTCAAGACCATGACATTTTCATTATAGTTGCAAAATGTTTCACGTAGCATTAAGAGCAAACACTACACTTAAAGAAAACACAACCTCTACATACAAAACATTTTCATCACCTCACTATTTTATCTCTTCTATCTTTTCACCATCACCCATGACATCATAACTTGCTATATTTACTCTGTATCTTTATATCATAACTACTCCAACCACAAACACCTTTGCAATTGACTCCCTCCCTCAGAAGCTCCATCACATGTAAAAATAACAAACCCCCGCCTGTTGAAGAACTCAACTTCACATCAATATAAGCCACCCTACTTCCCACACCAGCCATTACTACAACTTCCCTTTCTCATCATCCTCTCCCTTCTTGTCATCAGCACAAAGAAACAAACCCACCCTCAATCCTACTTCTAAAATTCACAATAAAACTAATAGGAATCATCAGCATTTTCCTAATATGAAACGTCATTGAAATAAATCATATATTTCCTGCTAACCTTTTTGCAGCACATATAACAAATGCATAGAAATAACTCTGCTGAATGTGGATGTATTAGAAATAAAATAGAAAAAACGCACTCCTTTCTATCCACCAACATCTCTGACATAGTAGAGATCACAGAGTCATGGCTGAAAACTGAGTCCCTCAACCTAAACAAACACTTTTCTAACTGCAAACATACCTCTCAAGTGTACCTCATTACGAAGAACGTACCTCATTTGAGGTCTTAAAAAGGTCATGTTCCTCAATCCACGGTCCATCACACATTCAGTGTTATGAATTTTTTAACTGATATTCATGGTAAATGGAATAAAATCATATTTTTTTTTCAATATATTTTATTTAGAAAGAACAGCATACTACTTTTACCATCCTAACATGACCTTTGTTGAAGTTGCTAGTAAATTAGTAGTGTAGTAGTGTTTTGCCATTTTGCCCTGTTCCACATTATGCTAGTGTAAGTTTAGTGTGTTGGATTGGGATTGATGCAAATACATTTTTAATAGCAGATCTTGACAAGAATAACTAGAGGAAGTTGTACTGCAATAAACCAAATCTTGTTTAGTGTGTCTGTTAGCACATATTTATTATTTTTAATAGTTAGATGAACAATGTTCCTCTTAAATGGCAAAATCAAAGCAACCTTTCTGACTCAGAATAAATCTAGTAATGACCATGACTATAAATGGGCAAATATTGACACGTTATCTCTACAATAATGTATACTGCAACTTAGGATTCCAATACCTCCACAATGTTTAAATACCTCATCATGGACATTATGTAGTTAAACTAATCAAATCCAACATAATTTTAATGTACTTTAATGTCACTTCGCTCACTTCCTCCAGTGTGGAAGCATTAAACTTCATTGCCAACATAAGTCTCACAGAAGTACTGAGAGAACCTGACAAACCCATTTTCAGGACAGATAAACACAAACATTTTGACTTCATTACCATAGACACACTGAACAATCTAGAGATCATCTCTGTCCTCCTCCCCTTCATAAATGATCACTGTCCCTTTATATTCACTACAAATAATACAAATAATGTATCTTCCCACACACACACACACACACACACACACACACACACACACACACACACACACACACACACACTGAAACAGAGGCAGATCCTTGATATGGATAATTGTAAATAGTTTCTCTTTGTTATGCTTTAATAATATTTTTTTTGATATATTGTGATTGTTGTTAAAAACTGAATAAAAAAAAATTAAAAAAAGAAAACAGAGGCAGATTAATCTCCCTTAGAAATCTTAAAAAAAAAAAAACAGAACACAAGGTGACACAAAGCAAACTTCCTCTGTTTCAGTCAAGCATTCCCAACAGACAAGCCAAAACAATTTTAGAAACTCATGAGCCACATGCCACAATCAAATGCAGCAAGAAACTGTCACATCTTCCTGTACCCTCATACCATTAGACTTCCTAAAAGAATTCAAAATGATCCCCACCTTCTTCACACCACCACAAATAACCTCCCAATCTCTCAGTTCAATGTCTCTTCTTACACCCCACCTTTTTACCAAAAAAATCCAAACCAAAGGCACCAAAAAGTACTTTAATAAGATCCCATTTGATACATCCTCAGGGGCTGAGGGGTTTACACCCTTTGTGAGGAACACATTTCTGATACTTCCCAGGGGCTGAGAGTCGACATCCTTTGTAAGGAACACATTTTACTTCCCCTCCACTAACTAGCAAATGTCCTAAGTATGAAAACCTGAGAAAACAAAAGACTTATAACCAGTATATGTTCTTCTCATCCTGGGTAAAACACTGAACATCCTATTACCTTATCAACATGGATTTTGGGTCAGATGTGGTACAATGGCAGCCTTATACACTGTCATGACTGATGTTCTCCGAAACATGGGCACAGGTCTTCTGACTGGTTCAGTTGTCAAGCCTTGACCTTGGGCATCATGAATTTTTACTAAACTCCCTTTCCTCAGTAGACATCAGCCAAAATACACGTCTATGGTTCATGGACTACCACAGCTGTAGACAATTCCAAGTCCATATCAGCTCTACACTGTCTCCTTCAGCGCACCTAAACAAGGGAGAACATCAAGGATCAATGTTATCATCTCTACTTTCTCCATATTTATCAACAGACTTCCTATCAAACTCTCTCAAATCCAAATCTTTTTCCATTCAGATGATAGGATTATTTACAGAGACAGATCATCACCATCCACCTTTAAAACGGAATAAAAAAGATCTCCTTCCTTTCCTTCCTTGCAAACTAGCTTAGCAAGAACACACGCACACACATACACAAGAAAAAATATTTGGCACAAAACAAAGGGACTGATTCTAAAACACTTACTTTTGTGAAAGTGACTTAGTCCAGCGTAAGCCTGATTTATAAATTGGCCTTACAATGTAGTAAGTCACTTACGTTGAAAGCAAATCTTTCAGAATATGGCCCAAAAAGTCAAAACAATTCCCAAATACGCTAGGAACTAAATTTACTAAATGAAACATCCTAACTCTTCAAATACCTAGACCAAAGTTAATCTTTCAGTATTACATCAAGCACCATATCAAAAATCAACTCCCTTCTCTGTTGATGTTGAAATATCTCCAACTTTCTCACACCAGAACACTGGCAGCTAAATGGGTACCTTTAGCACAATGCACATATGGCCTACCAGTTGCAGCTAATGCCTCTAAGAAAGGCTTCCGCTCATTACAAACCACAGCCAACAATATCTATAGATTCATCACCCTAGTACCTATGAAAGATTCATCACCCTAGTATCTGTTAAAGAACTTTACTACAATGTCTGAATGAAAGGAAAGTGGCATTTTATACAGTAAAGATTCACACAACTTCAAGAATCCTTAAAAAACTCCAACACACAACAGACTATCAAAAATAAAATCTGTTGCTTTATCACTAACTGATCATCTCATGAGCACCACTGCATTCCCCTTGAAAAAGCCAAATGTCTCCCAGTACAGACTTTCTCATCTATAAACCTCTCCAGGGTTACTCACTCCTTACCACTAGCTCCCAAACTTTATACTAAGCAAACACACACACACACACACACACAGACACACACACACACACACACACACACACACACACACACACACACACACACACACACACACACACACACACACACACACACATACTAAAACCTCAGTGCCTCTCAGAATCATCTCCCCACTCCAACCCCCACAAACCAAGCTACTCTATGCCAACCACTCTTTCTCCATTCTTATCCCTAAATTATGGGAATCCCCCACCACCACTACATAAAGGAAGAGCAGTCTCCCTTCCCTAACGTCATAACTCTACCTCCCTCCCCTCCCCTGTCCTGACTCTCATTACCCCACAGTATTTCCACCATCATGTAAATGTGAAATAAAATCATATAAAACATATATTTCTCTCATAAGTGTTATGTCTATTAAGTGATACTGTACAATTTTTGTTACAAATTGTTACTTTCTGTTTTTGACATGTAGAGCTTACTGCCTTGTTGTTCCATGTTTTTTTTTTTCCTTTGTGAATTATTTTACCAGGGTTGTACCCATATGTGGTCAATTGTAATCAGTATACTACCCCAGTAAACAAATGTAAAGTAAAATAAAATAAAACTTACATTCACCATCCCTTTATAAAGACAGATTAGCCAAAAGGACTAATAATTACAATATTAGATCCCACCCACAGTTCTTACAACTAGAAATATTTATTTATTTTATTTATTTTATTTTTCATTTGTTGACCGGGCTAGTCTAGCTGGATACATGTCCATTTTCAGAGAGGAGGGGAGGGAGAAAAAAAAGAAGAGAAGTTACTTAATAAAAAAATAGCAGCAGATCAGTAAATTAATTTAATATTCATAAAAAAAAAAAGATCAGTAATTATTAATTTATTATATTCAGAATAAAAAAAAAGTAAAGGTCATACATATATATTGTTTAAAAGAGGTACAGAGACTTGTGTAGATGGCAAAACAGCTACCTACTGTCTTAAGGTTTTGGTTTGGGGTTGTTGAGGTTCGGTGTGCTTGGGATGTTTGCTGTAAATCTGTAGAGAGCAAGGGCAGCAGCCATTGGAAGATTGGGGAGTTTTTGAGAACCTTTTTGTTGTTGAAGAGAGGTCATGTGTCTTAGGTTGTTTGGGAGGGTGGAGGGCATTCCAGGAATGGAATGGGATTGGAGTTCCATCCCTCTGTTAGATGTTATTAAGATTTTTAATGGTCTTGTAGATGACCTTGATTGATAAGACTTTGTAAGGAAGGTTAGAAGGGTTTTGATTTGTTTTTTGAGGGGGTTTTGTCTGTGATTTGATTGAGTTTGTTGGGTTCAGTGAGTTGGTTAAGTTTTAGTTATTTTTTGGTCAGTTCCAGTGCAGTGATCCTTAGATTTTGCAGTGATGGGCAAGGGCGGTGATAGCATACCTGTTAGGATTTAGGATATATGTGGTTTTAGATAGTTTATTGAGCTCTGTGAGGAGAATGAGAGAAGGAGGAAGGGAGGAGGAGGTAAGAGTGAGAGAGTGTGGGTCCGGGTTCTTGTTGGGGTTTAGGATTTTATACATGGACCTTAGACTTAAGAAGTTACCTACTTAATGATCAGCCAGTTAGGCTCATTATCACAGTCACCCCTAGTAGTGAGACACATCAGGTCGTGTATTTATGGTGGAGATTTGGAGTGAGGTGTGTTGTTGGTATTATATAGGTGGGTTGTTGGTGAGTGAGGTTCTGGGGTGGGGAGGTAATATGGTGGTTAAAATATTGAGCTTGGTTTGAGGTTGGTTTTAGATCCGATTTTTCTTTTTGTTTTTCGGAAAAGCAGTTTTGGGTTGTGACTTGGAGTTTTCAGAGAAGTTTAGGAGGGAGCCTGGTTTTGGATTTGGATGCAGGAGGCTTCGGAGAGAGGAGGAGGACTGCAGATCAGGATATGGAAAAGATTTATAAATATGGGAGGGGGAGGGGAAGTCTGATAGATAGAGGGGGATAGGGGATGGGTTCTCGTAGGGGACTGAACTTGTTTTCTTGGGGAAGTTGGCACCAGAGAGGGGGCCGAACTGAACATTTGGTTTTAGGTTTTCTTAAGTGTTTTCAACTCAACAGGCTTAGGTTGTGGAAACTAGGGTACAGTTGGTCAAGTGTGTTTCAAGGTTTGTAATTTGTTTTATGTTATTGTTGCGGTGTGTTAAGGGAAAGAGCAGGAGAGAGAGTTATTTAGGTTGTGCTATGTATTATTGACAGGAGTTGACTGAGTCAACAAAGGAGAGGAGAGTGCTGCCGGGCTTGGTGTTAAGCAGAGGGCATGATCGGCTGCTGGTGTGTTAGACAGAGGTGGTTTTGGTGGGTTAGGGTTGTGAGTGGGATAAGATAGTGAGAGAGGATGTCCTTGAGAAGATGAGTCAGAATAGCCCAGATTGAGGGAAGAGTAGCTTCAGAGATGGAGCGGTTGATCCTCAACAATAGATACTGCAATCATCCACTCTGAAGCTTTGCTTTATCTTCTCCTTCCAAGATTTCCATAATGAACTCAAACAATTTCTACATAAGGAAGCCAGCTGTAAATGCTACAAGAAAGGAAATATAACTTAAGCCCCACACACCATGCTATTCACACAAGTAAGTCTACCTGCATAGCTCTGCTCTGCAGAATTGTCATACTCCTTTAAGACCTCTCTTTCTACTCTACCCTCTTAACACTACTTACCCTCTTCCCCGCTACCCTTTTTAACTTTCCTCCTCCATCATCATAAAAACTGAAACGTTGAATACCTAGATAATGGTACCTGCCTTTTGCCGTTGGATGGCACAGTGGTGCAGCAGTAGTTTTATCACCTCACAGCAAGAGCTTCTCTGGTTCAGTTCTCGGCTGGAGTGCCTTCTGTTGCAGAGTCTGCATGTCCTCTCTGCATTCATGTGGGTTTCCTCTGGGTGCTCCAGTTTCCTCCCACGTTACAAAGACATGCGACTGGAGCATTTCTCCCTGGGCCTCCACTGAAAATTGGCTTTCTTGCAAGTTGGACTTTCCCAGTAAACAAATGCAACTGTAGAAAATCAGAACTGATTTTTAAAACAAAGCTATTTACAGATACTAAATAGGAGAGGAAATTTTCACATGAAGATTAAAAGCTGAAGGGTAGAATACAGTATGATACTGTGGAAGAGAAGGCGTCGAATATTGAATAGATTTAATACAGAGATAATCGACATAAAGGAATTTATAGTAGTGTAGGATTATCGGTGCACTGACTAGCATAATGTCATATGTTGTTAGTTTGGGTGCGACAATACTGGATTGTGAGGAAGTAGTAGTTTGAATTAGTATGGTGAATCCTGTGCATTTTTAGCATTAGTTCTGTATCGGAAGTCATTTATGAGCTTTGGCCTTGAATTTTAAATTTCCAATCTAGATTCTTTATCTCACAGTGTGGTTTGTTCCAAATTTTTGAAGTGAAGTTGCACACACACACATACACACACACACACACACACACACACACACACACACACACACACACACACACACACACACACACACACCCATACACACAAACACATACATCACCAAATAAATGTGACTTCTAATAGCGATATTTTTTTAAGTGAGTCTTAATCATTCACTGGAAATTTCCTTACGATGATTCCAACAGTTGGCATTCACTTTCAGTTGTTGAATCAGAGGAGATCTGTGGTAATTGTTGGAATCTCTTCCCCATGTAAATACATTATATACACTGTCTGATATAGCCATTAGTTTGGAGGAAATCTGGAAACAAGATCCAGGAAGTAAGGACTCATAAGCTGTGCAATAATTAATTTATTTAATTTTCATGCATCAATCCCTTGACAGTTATTCATAGATTGATACAAGGCTAATGACCCGGGGGGGAGGGCCATTCTAATCCTAGCCAAGTTTTCCTGAAAGAATACTGATATCCTGTATCCAAACCAGACATTGAGGGCCAGGCATTTATAAGCTACCTCTGTCCATAAGGGACATGGGTGCCAGGCCCACTATAAATTTCCTATTCCCCATCAGTGAGTCTAGGTTGCACTTGAACTGGGTAATAGATAAACTCAGCTTTACATGGATGAGAAACTTGTTCCATAGGATGGGCAGACTCTGGGACAGATATCTGTCTCTCAAGTATGTTCTGTTTAAGTCACAGACAAGATTCAGGTCCTCTAGACCTTGTATTTCTGGTACTCTGATTTACAAATATGTAGAAGATTCATAAGTCTGGGGTTTGCAGATGCCTTGTAAGCCAGGCATAGATCACCCTTCAGCAATCTACAGGAAACTGAATAGTGGGAAATGGCTTTAAGGCACTCTGCATAAGGCAGGTTTGTTACAATGTGTATTATTTTTGTAAGGAACCTCTGAGGTTGCTCTAATTGCTACATATGCCTAGTCAGGTGCATACCAAAGGGAGCTCTGTACTTTATGATTGTTCTGATAAGGGAGAGTACCATGGAATAATGTCCTCTTTGGACCTGGACACCATGCCCTTACATATAGTTTGTGCAACATAAAAGGATTTCCTCATAACAGTGGCTACGTAGTGGTCAAAGGTAAGGCTGCTGTCTACGTGCGTACTCAAATCCCTGAACACTGGGTCGACACTTAGGGTCATAACATCAACATGGTAATTAACTTGGATGGTTGTCTTCCCATAGGGTACAATTATTAATTTCTTAGCACTAAATTTACGACCATAGGTTTGGCACCATTTGTTAGTCACCGTAGACCTTCTTGAAAAATGCTAGTATCTGCAGGGGAGTCGATGATAATCTTCAGTTTGTAATCATCTGCAAACTTAGTCAGCCATAAACCTTCAGCGTTTGCTTTCATTTCTTTGCAGAATCCAAACTGTTATTCAAATGAAAATATTTTTTTAAAAATTCTGTTTGTCAGGTGAAAGTAGTGTAGTTTTATGAGCAGGTATATTTGTGTTTCTTAACAAGTTGGTCATTTGAAAAAAGGGGACTAATCTCTGATTAATCTGTCCTGGCTTATTTGTATTATGTATATATTAAAAAAAAAAGCCATATCCATCTCTACAGTTCCCCTAATGATTGCACCATAGTACCCTGTGGTAAGTGTTATTATAGGTTCATAAGTTCATAGGTAGGTACTAGGCTATCGGCCCTGGGGCCTATACAAGCCAAGCAAAAAAGGTACCCTGGCTTTTGCCACCCAAGAAAATTATTTTCCTGTGCCACTGTCCAGCAGATACACAGAGGTGATCCCCGGGGTGAATTTCCTATTTCTCATCCAGTCATCAAGATTTTTCTTGAAGAGTGCTAATGAGGAGCTTTGTTTGATATAGATAGGTAGTTTATTCCTGAGTATGGGAAGTCTCTGGGACAGGAATCTATCCTCCCATGTTCTGTTTATTGTGGTGACAAGGTTTAGGTCCCTAGAGCATGTAGCTCGGAGGGATTGGGATTTCTTTAAGTGGAGCATGTCCAACAGCTCTGGGTTTGACATAGCTTTGTATGTTAGGCAGAGATAACCTCAGAGTAGGCGATATGTGACGGAGTAAAGCTGGAGTTTTTGAGACAGTCTGCATAGGGCATCTGTTTGAGGCCAGTAATCCTCTTTGTGAGGTATTTCTGCAGCCTTTCCAGTTGTTGTAGATGTCTTGTGAGGTACATACCAAAAGGGGCGTTGTACTCTATAATGGGTCTAATGAGTGATGAGTAGAGGGGAAGAATGACCTCTTTTTTTCTGGATGAGAAACCTTTTGTGATGAGGTGTGCCACGTAGAAAGATTTCCTGACTATTGTGACGATGTGATTATCAAATGAGAGACTACTGTCCACCTGTGTCCCAAGGTCTCTTATCACACTTTCGGTGTTAAGTATACTACTGCCTATGTTGTAGTTCATGGGTACAGAGTTTTTACCAAAGGGGATGACAATGCACTTTTTGGCATTGAGCTTGAGGCCATAGCTTTGACACCAGGCATCTGTCTCAGTGAAGCCCTTTTGTAGGATGTCCACATCGTTAGGAGTTTTGATTATGGCTCCTAGTTTGCAGTCATCTGTGAACTTCATTAGCCAAAGACCTTCTGTGTTAGCCTGTACTTTAGAGAAGTAGATACCAAACAGGAGAGGACCCAAGACTGAACCCTGTGATACTCCACTTGTCACTGGTCTGAAGTCGGATTTAGAGTCTGCTACTTTCAAAGTGTGGGCTCTGTCAGTGAGCCAGTTGGCAACTCATCTTGTGACATAGGGATTTATACCTGGTTTAGTGAGTTTATCTATAATTCCAGAGTGGGGACGGTGTTGAAAGCCTTGGCAAGATCTAGATAGGCTGTGTGAACCACCTTACCCTTGTCTACGGTTTTGGTGACTGCTTCAAAGAAGTCTATCAGGTTTAGGAGACATGATCTGCCTTTTACAAACTCAAACTGGGTGGGGTCCAGAGTTTGGAGATTTCCAATGTCTTTGTTTATAAGTTCCATGATGATACATTCCATGGTCTTGCAAACAAGGCTCGTCAGGCTAATGGGGCGGAAGTTCCCGGGGTCTGTGGTGGGTCCCCCCTTGTGGAGTGGGATAACCATCACTGTGTGCCATTCAGCAGGCACAAAGCCTGAGGTGAGGCTATGATTGAACATGATACTTAGGTGGGGTGCCAGTTCATTCTGTAGTTCATGTAGAACGCAGCCTGGAATGTTGTCTGGTCCCATGGATGCTGTGTTCTTGGCTTTGGAGAGTGTGGTTTTTACCTGTGCAGCCGTGATTACAGGAACTTTGCATTCTTCCGGTATAGAGATGGGCTCTTTAGGGGGTGAGAGGGGGGAAATGTTAGCACTGAACCTATCTGCCAGGATGTTGGCAATATCAGTTGGGTCTGTATATTTAGTGCCATTGTGCTGTAACTCAGAGAAGATCTGAGTGTTGCCATTGAGATTCTTGACATAGCTATAGAATGCTTTGTGGTTGTCTTTAGAATCAGTGGTGATTTTGTTTTCGTAACTAGCTTTGGAGGATTTTATCAGGGATCGCAGCTTCTTACTGAGGTGGACCAGGGAGCTCTTCCACTCATGGGATTTTACTCTCTTTTGCAACAGTTTCTTCCTTCTGTTGTACAATTTGTTTATGGCAGGGGACCACCACATTGGCTTCCTTTTTTTGGAGGATAACATCTTGGTTCTGTTTGGGATAGTCCGATCCATGCACTCATGTAAGTGCTTATAAAGTGCAATTGTGTAGGATTCAGTAGTCGTAACTGTATTGTCCATCTGCATGGGTGTCATGAAGTTCACCACTTCTGTCTTAAGAAGCATGAATTTGGCTTTGGAGAATTTGTTTACCATGGTTTCCTTAATGGGGGGTGGGGGCAGGATGTGGATATCTAGGATAATTAGCTTATGGTCGGATCGGACTAATTGACTAGTTGACTTCAGGTGTGGAACACAGGTCACTCAAGTTGATCCAGGGCATTGGAGTTTATGAATTCTAGAAAGCGTTGAACGAAGGAGTTGGTACATGAGTAGTTTTCCCAGTTAATGGTGGGGTAGTTGAAATCGCCCATTATTAGGGTGTTTGGTTGAACCCTAATATTTTCCAGTACATCAAGAAAAGAGGAGTGGGAATCCTGGGGCATGGTGGGTGATCTGTAGCAAGCTACAATTTGGATTGCAGTTTTGCCCAGAGTTAGTTGCACTTGGATAACCTTGGTTGCATTATGCTGAGCAACTAGCCTGGAGGTGTGGATATCCTTAATGAATATGGACACAACTCCGCCTTTGGTGTTCCAGTACAGGTTATATGGCCGAAAAGTGTGGTATGAGTTATAGCCTGGTAGTGCAGGGGTGCTCTCTTGAGCCTTGAACCAGGTCTCAGTCACTGCACAGATATCAATGTTCTCCATTTTAAGGAGTGCCTCAAGTGAGTGCATTTTGAGATTTAGACTTCTAGCATTGAGTAGCATCACCCTCAGTTTTTGCTTGCCTGTTCCTGTTATGGTGGTGAATTTGTCATTTGTACCTTGCCTAAAAAAGTCACTATAGGGGCGGCAAGAAACTTAGCCAGTATCTGGAATCCCAGGGGGGACAGGTGCAGGCTATCTCTGGCAAAGCAGCGTGGTCTGTCGACCATGTCATCCCAGGCAGACAGATACTGGATCCCTTTAGAATGGCACCAGAAACTTAGACAATTGTTGAAGTCAATCATTTTGTCCTTGTACTGCGGCATCATTCTGGGTAATGGCAGAATGCTACTCAGGGCTAGGGTCATACCTGCCTGGGATACAAGATCAGAAAGCTCTTCCATGTCTCTTTTCATGTAGTCCAGGGAGGTACGTCTCAGGTCATTCACACCAACATGGACAATGACAGAGTCATATTTGTACTTGTTGTGGAGTGACCTGAGTGCGTGGGTTATATGGCGGATCCTGGCACCTGACAGGCAGCTGACAGTAACCTTCTCCTTGTTTAGCCTGGTGAGTGGGACATCAGTGTGCCTGACTATAGAGTCAACTATGACTAGTGTGTTGGGTGTGTTGTTTTGCCTTATTGGCTGTGGTTGAGTAGTACACTGAGTCTGCAGGCTATGTGTCATTTGGGTTGTGTTGTGGGAGTGGAGGTTGCTTGCATTTCTGCTTTGGAGGTCTCTGTTGCTTGAGCAGATTATTAGTGAGAGCCTCCGCAAATGTTTTTGTGTTTCTATGTGTGGATTTTGGTGGTGTGGATTTAGTGAGACTATGTGATGAGTGTGGTGTAGTGCAAGTGTTTACCTTCCCCTCTTGACTGTCAAGTTCAGGCTTGATTGGAGAGAGCTTTACCTCCAGTTTGGCTAGATAAGTGCATCTCTCACAGGTTGTAGTGTTGGGTGGTAGGAGGAGAGGGTTGTCTGTGAACATGAGGCAATTTCTACATTGCCCCAAGATGCCCAAATTCATCAGATAGACAAGAGAGAACACTGGGAGCTGACCCTTGGACATGCCTAAATAAAAAACAATTTTCCTCTAGATAAGTGAGGAAAGTGAGTACAAGAGCTGTTTTTCTCTAAGCAAGTGAGGAAAGTAAATGCAAAAAACTGTTTTCCTCTAGGTAAAGAGGAAGGTTGAGGAATTTGCTCTGACAAGCCAAATTTATTTCAGTGCTGTGATTTGTGTCACCTCTAAATCCCGAGGCACAACAGTAAGAAACCGATGATTATGTGATATACTTTATTCGTTAAAAGGAGGAATAAGGTGCTGGGTAAATTTAATTCTGTTACTTTATATTGTCACAGATGCATTTTTCCTTTTAAGGAAGAAGAGAATCTATGATAGAAGACTATCGTTCAAGACAGAATTTCAAAGATAAGTGGATTTATCCAAAGTATCTTAAAAAAGGCTGCCAGTTGGAGGTGGTACACAGTAAGAATAGTATAATATTATAACAAAAACAAGTAAGGTTTGACATTACAGCATATGTAAAATGAAAAATAGGAATAAAGTAAAAAATATAGCTGTGGAAATTCCAGGCTTATCATTATATGAGAAACACCGTATTCCATAAAATGTAAGTTCACATAGAAAAAGTAGGTAGCCAAATTTTTGTACTATCTAGCAGCATTAAGCATCTCTAGAAATTATGAGATTTAGCTGCTATTTTGTTATTCTGCAGTACAGCAAGAAGGAGATAAACAAAAAATCATGGCAAGACGTGAAGATAGAACACAAACTGTATTAGACAAGCTAAATAGCAACTTTGAGCCTTAAAAAGGGGCCTGTTTCCATGGACAGTCTATTGCTGCCTGGTAGACTGTTGCAGTATATTACATATCAAGTTTATCTTTACGGTAAATGTTTTGCAACCTCTGACTTATGACATCTGCCTGCACACTCTTGATCTCTACATATACTACCCTTGTGGTTGCAGCACCTCTGAAGATAATGGCAGGCCTGTCTTCCCTTCCTCCGAGTCAGTGCAACATTGGGGGTACTACATTTATAGAAAGTAAGGGGGAGTAGCTCATCAGCAGGGGCTTAGTACTCCCAGAGGAGTACTGTAAAATACTGTTATGATTTGTTTTCAAAGAATCAGTTAGATGAGGTGGAAGGGTAGTCAGAACAGTAGTCGGTTAGTTTGGTGCCAGGTGTAAGCAGACAGATAAAATCAGGAATTTATTAAGGGAAGCTTTACATGACTACCATCTTAAAATAAGTTTGTAATTATGATTAGATTAAGTCTAATTTGCAAAGACAAAAGCACTTTAGTGAATAAAAGTGTTTGTTGTTCATATATATGCAGTTTTTGTTCTTCCAAGAGAAGTGTTTCTTTTTTGGTATTGTTTATTTCTGTTTATTATTGAGAATTTGTCTGTTTATTTTAACTTGGGGTTTACATGATCAAGAACTCTTGCACATAACCAACAAGGATGGATCCAGGCTTGTAATAAATTACCTGAAAATGATTTACTATGTCTTGCTTTAACATATACAGCAACATCTTCTTAAAATGACGCCATGCAGTATTCACTTTACTTAAATATGTAAATTGACTGAGTAGTTTTAGCGAAAATGTAATGTTATAAATTATTTATTTATTTATTTATTGCATTTGTTTACTGAGATAATTCCACTGGACCTAAAAGAGCCCATTTTCAGTGGAGGCCTGGGGGAGAAAAGCACCAACGAGATACAGAAAAAATATAAACATTAATTAGTACAGAAGCAGAAACAGTGTTACAGATAGTAAATAAAGTAACATATACAAAATATATACATAAAAGCAGAAATCTAGTTTGTTTGATTACAGCAATATATACAGAAAATATACATTAAAGCAGAATTCAATCAGATTGGTATAAACAGAGATCAGTATTATTGAACCAGAATCAACAAGTGAAGATAAAAATAAATATGGAGAAAATATCATCAGTCACTAGTAGCAAAAGACATAGGAGTTTAGTAATCATATAAGGAGAGTGAAGAGGTTAGGTTATAAAGAAGGAAGATAGCCAGGAAGAGTTGAGATGATTTTTCAGCATTTGTTTGAAGGTGGTGGTGCCGCCTGTGTTTCTCATAGAAGATGGAAGTGAGTTCCATAGTTTGGCGATGGTGAAGGCATAGAGGAGTTGACCAGCAGGTAAGGTGGGCTTATCTGCTTTTAGAAGTAGATGATTTTCAGATCTTAGATGCCTGCTGGGATAGTATTTGGCAAGTAGAGTTGAGAGAGCAGGACAGTCTGTGGGTCCGTAGATTATTTTGTGCACAGTAGTTAGTTGGGTGAATGAGAGATGATGGAGGAGTTCCAGCCACCCTAATTGTTTCAGTGACTTACAATGGTGGGATGTTAAACACAGATTTTGTGCAGACAGCATGGTAAAAATTGTGTAAATTGCAGAAAACTGAGTTAACTTTCCTGCTCATGACAGATTACTTTTATTACCCTGAAGTAGCACTAGTAGTCCGTTGTTTCTTAGCATCATCTTAGTCTGTCTGTGGCCACATTTTTTTCTAAAATGTCTTCACCTGACTTATCCTTTTTCTGAGGTTCAAAGAGGTATGGGGCTGCTTTGCATACTGTCTCATGTATTTTTGTTCTTCAGTTTATTCTCTCTCTCATGCATAAAGCTTCCAATTTGTAAGAAATCTTTAACAAGTGTAGACAGAAAAATCAGTAATTTATTTTTGAGGATTTATGCAGGTTCCATCTTACACAGACTGCAGAGGAATTCTGATGTTACAAGCACTCAACCTAGTTTTAGAAGTTTAGGATAACATAATCTAATCTAAAATACTTCCTCCTAACTACCCCATAACTTGGGGCAACTAGCATTTTGGTCTACGCTCCTCAATGATCTCCTGTTCTGTATGTCTAGTAGCTAACCATGAACCTATGAACACTAAATACTTGAATACTATTCTAAAATGAGGTAATACATCTGATGGTCTGACGTGTACCATAAAATCAAATCGTATTTAACTTCCATACCATCTGTTTTGTCTCCTTGCTTCTCGTGTCATGAGTTTCTGTTAACAGACAGATCTAGCTATTCAATGCAAACCTTTCTTTCAGCTCAGAATGTTCTTTCTCTTTGATTAGACAGTCCTTGCAATTATATTCTCATGGACAAGATGGACACCATCTTGTAAAAAACAGTCTTCTAACTGCAGTGAATAGCTTTGGTTGGTATCAGCTTTTAATATTCCAATTCTTTATAAGAATACACCTCAACGTCAGTATATCTCATTTGAAGAGCCACAAACACATTACATGCTCACAGAAAATAATTCCATATCTAAAATATCCTATATATCACTACTAAAATCAAAAATTAAGATGTCCATAAGAAAAATGTAGAATATAGAATATGGGTTACATTCAGGAAAAGATATATGGTGTCTTTTGACCACAAACACCCATTCACTCCAATGGATACATAAGGGCTTGTAGCATGACTGTGGCTTGGTACTGCAAAGCCATTCATGTGTGTGTGTGTGTGTGTGTGTGTGTGTGTGTGTGTGTGTGTGTGTGTGTGTGTGTGTTTGTTTGTTTGTGTGCAACTGCAATCCATGGGCTGGAAGGAGGAGCGCTAGTGTGGTCTGCTCTGATAATAGAGTGTTTGATTCATAGACATGATAATGGGCTGCTAATAAGGTGCTGCTTTGCGGAGTTTTATCATGTCTTGAATCACATATTATGACCACTGTGCAGACCACAGTTTTTGTTTCATAGGCTTCATAGGCGATTATTAGGCTAATGGCTTAAGAACCCTTACAAACCTAGCCAATATAACCCATCCCTAGGGGCAAGAAGATGGCATGAGTTTCTGCCTACACCTTGGGTATCTTATTGATTACCCCTATCCATATGGGACATAGA
This sequence comes from Protopterus annectens, assembly GCF_019279795.1. NCBI lineage: Eukaryota > Metazoa > Chordata > Ceratodontiformes > Protopteridae > Protopterus > Protopterus annectens. The sequence continues at coordinate 932,569,017 of NC_056746.1, forward strand.
TGCTACCCCAGGTGTGAATTTATGATTCCCCATCCATCGTTTCAAATTGCATTTGAAGAGGGCCAGGGAATGGCTCTGCTTAATGTCAGTAGGAAGACTGTTCCAAAAAAGGAGCAATCTGTGAGATGCATATCTGTTTCTCCTTTATGTTTTATTTGAGTAGCTGCCTAAGTTTAGATCCCTAGATCAGGTGACCCTCATGCTATTTGACTTGCAGATGTGTAGCAGATCCATCAGGACTGGATTTGTGAGTGCCTTGTAAGTTAAGGATAGGTCACCCCTTAATAGACGCCAGAAGACAGAGTAAAGGGATAGGGATTTTAGTTTAACTGCATAGGACATGTTATTTACACTCTGTATTTTCTTTGTGAGGAACGTCTGTGGTCACTCTGACTACTGTAAGTGCCTAGTCAAGTGCATGCCAAATGGCACATTACACTCAGTTATTGGTCTAATGAGGGCTGAGCACAGTAGGACTATCACTTCCTTGGATCTGGATTCCCAACTTTACTTATAAGTTCTGCAACATAGAAGGCCTTCTTCACCACTGTAAACACATGGTGGTCAAAGTTCAGGCTGCTGTCTATCTGTGTACGTAGATCTTTCACCTCTGAGTCTACTCTTAGGGGTGTGCTACTGATGTTGTAATTTGCTGTGGTGTTTGATTTCCAAAGGGTATGATAATGCATTTTTTTCATATTTAGTCTTAGGCCATGGTTCTGGCACCAATCATTTGTCTGATCTAGACCCTCCTGAAGGATATCTGCATCACTAGGGGAATTCAGTGAGTGCCCCCAGATTGCAGCTATTAGCAAACTTTGTCATTCAGAGGCCTTCCACATTAGCCTTGACTTCAGAGAAGTATATTGCAAACAGGAGTGGTCCCAGCACTGAGCTCTGTGGCACACCGATAGTAACTGGTCTCTTGATGGATTTGGATTCACCCACTTTAACCCATGTCCTGTTCGTGAGCCAATTGGCTATTCATCTGGTGATATAAGGATTTATGTTCAGTTTTGTGATTTTACTTATAATACCTGAGTGGAGAATTGTGTCAAATGCCTTGGCCAGGTCGAGGTAGGCAGTATCTACTGTTTTACTGTCATTCATGGCCTTCATCACTTTCTTAAAGAAATCCACCAGTTACATAGGCATGATCTGCCCTTGACAAAGCTGAACTGGATCAGCTCCAGTGTTTGGTGGTTTCCTATGTCATTATCACTGTGATGATGTGAGGTATTGCCAGCTATGCCGGGAAACATAGAGCAGTGGATGCGCAACATATGCCACAATAGCTAGCTGGAATTTTGTAAAGAATTATATGTCATTTGTATTTCAAACTGATTTGTACAGATGCTTGTGTTGAAAAATATATTTGTAAAGCTGCTTGTGATAAAAAGATGTGCAAACAGTGGGTCCTGACTGTATTGCAACTGAATAAATGTATATGTTTTAACAGAGGATACTGGAAGGGAAGAGGTTAAGGTCAGCCCCAGCTAACATTTAGAAAAATTTCCTGAAATTAAATTAACTGGTTTAGGCCATAAAGATTGTATCTTACAGTTCTAATTGCATCCAGAGACTAAAAGCCTGTGTCAGAGAATGGTTTATTAGCTGCTGTAGGAAGAGTGGAAGTGTTGTATGGTTTTATAGCTTCCAGATGATATAAGACATCTCAGCAAAACTCTATCTGTGTGTATGGTAACATATATGTGCTATATTCTGGTTCAGTTTCTAGCAATGGGGGTAGTATGGGAACAAGAAGTCAGATGACCAGATGTATGTGATGTCATTCTATAATCTAGGCCAAAAATGGTATTTTAACACCAGATGAGAGAGAAGTCTCAGAGCACTCTATTTTTGGAACCTGACAAAGAAAGACCCCCTCACCTACTTCATCTTGCCTTGCTCTAGTAAATGAACCATGGAATAGTAATTCTGTAGATCAGTCATTAAAATATAGTAAGATTAGTTAAGTACTGTTTTTTTCTGTCTGTGAATCTAATCATCTGTGTTATTTTAATATTTTCTGTGATTGAAACTCTGTTGCTTATTGTAAATAGATATTCCATATTTTTATGTTCTTGTATTATTTATTATTAAATATATTTAAATATGTCATTGTGGCTGGTCCTTTAAAGAGCATTTTAAACTTTGTGAGTACTTGTATCTATTGGGTGACTCTGTGGCCACTCCTGAAAGCCTTACTGCATTGGTCAAAACACTACCATATTTCCCCAAAAATAAGACCAGGTCTTATACTATTTTCCCCGCCAAAATAAGCCTTAGGGATTATTATCAGGGGATGCCTTATTTACCCACACCGTCCAACAGTCTACCTTTATTCATTTATTCATATACAAAAATCAACATTTATTAATGAAGACAAATCGACATTTATTCATGTACAAAAATTGACATTTATTCATGTACACAAATTGACATTTATTTCATACTTTTCTGTTATTGAACAACAATTCTAATGTGTTAAAACAGTTGTGTGAGAATTCTACATAAACAGTGCACCAAACATTTCAACTTCAGAATATCTGCACCTTGGCTTTCACAGTTATTCAAATACAGTCATGTCATCTTCTTCTGGAACATTCTCATAAGTGTCCAACCCATGAATGTCAACCTGAATTTCTTGTGACTCCATTTCCTGTAGAACCATTGGCCCCAATCTATCATGCCTAGCAATAGAGCTCTCCTTAAATGAGCACTGCTTGTCCAAGTAGCCTGCTCATAGTGCATTGGCAACACATCTGTCAGTGATTTCATCCCATGACTTTTTCACCCAAGTCACAACCTCTTGCAGGCTAGGCTTCACAAACTTTCCATGCTGATTTCGGTCCATTCTATTTTCATTGTAGTCATTGAGTTCCATGTGCAAATGGTCCTTGAATGGCTTGTTTATTGCAATATCAAGAGTCTGGAGATAGGCAGTCATTCCTGCAGGAATCATTATTTGATCTATTCTTCTTTGTGCAAGGAATTTCTTCATTGTTTAGCATGGTGAGTGCTGGCTGAATCTCAGGCTAGCATACCTCTTTTGCCACCTCGCAAAACAAATGGCAGCAATACATCGACTCACTTCCTTATAGCTGCTTGTGTGCACCAGGCTTTTTCGGTTTCAAGAATGTAAATGCCTGAAACACATTCAGTCTTATTTTTCTTGTTCTTACTAATGATTAGAGGTGGGATTTTCTTTCCATCTAGATGAATTGCCAAAATGCAGGTAACACGTGCACTCTCGTAACCAGTGGAGGGAATGTAGATTGACAAGGCACCTCTCTGATCAATTGCTGTTTGAGATCCTTGGCCCATAAACACTGCAGTTTCATCCATAGCAATCATGTTGGAGAGTTGGTATTTAGAAAAGTCAATGCCATCAACAAAGGACTTGAACGCAAATGCACATTTAATAACGTCAGTATCTTCCAGCTTGAACAGTGTTGTTGATCTTCTTAGAGACAGTTCATATCATTGAAGGATGCCATCCAGCCAATGTTGTGATGCTTTGAATTCTTCTGGGGATATTTCTAACTGTGGTGCCATTGCAAGGGCAAAAGCTTGGATATCAGCCCTGCGCACAACCAAAGCCTTTGCTCTCCTGTTAGCAATCCACTCAGATGATGTCTTCCAGATCAGGAAATAATGGTTGCCGACCTGATCCACACTTGCACTTCTTAGCATTTCCCTCGTTGGCCTGTTGACTGAGGTTATCGTACGCTACATGCCATTTTCAGACCATTCAGAGATCTAACTTCTCTTTGCAGAAAGCTGTCAGATTCTTTCCCCAGGAGTCTGCCATGATTCCTTTCTTGTACGTGATGGAATAGCTCTTTCTTTTTGCACTCATCTTGTCTGGGGGGGGTTAATTTGAAGACTTATGAGACTGGAGTGGCAACACAAAATGCGCTGTTTACAAAGAAAAGGCACAATCACAACCATGCACTATCATGTGCACATGCTTTATGCACGTTGTCTGTAAACTGACTGATCAAAATTCATCTGCCAGTGTTTATGGGCCAATGATCTCAACCGGCAAGTGTGAGCAATGGTTAGGGTTACACTAAGAAATGTGGAGGACTCCCAGGCAAAGAATCTTATGACTTTCTGCAAAGAGAAGAAGTTGGGTGTCTGAATGGTCTGAAAATGGTGAGCAGAGTATGATAACCTCAGTCAACAGGTGTCAATAATATTATTTTATAATTCAACACGTCCATCGTGTGTTGTTGACAAGCTTAACTGGGGGTTATTTTAGGGGGTAGGGTTTATATCATGACCACCCTGGAAAACCATGCTAGGTCTTATTCTCTGGTTAGGTCTTATTTACAAAGAAATACGGTACCATTTGCACTAATATAATTTCACTCAGTATAATTGGGTACCCTTGTAAGAACCTTAGAGTAGCTGACTTTGGAATGTCTGGTGGCAGTAACTACCTTATAGTCTGGGCAGAAGGGGGCATAGCTAGTAAATATGTGTCAGCCTTTCCCAGGTGAGTGTGTAAAACAATGAGTAACAAGGTCACACAGAAAAAGCAGTCAGTAAAAACTAAAAGAAAAACCCAAGCTAGATTTTCCACTGTGTGATTCCTAAAATCCTCTTGTATTAGAGGTAACATGGGATGTATGCAAATGGCCCCTTAAGAACATCAGATGTTTCAGTTATATGGCAGGTGTGTGTGTGTGTGCGTGTGTGTGTGTGTGTGTGTGTGTGTGTGTGTGTGTGTGTGTGTGTGTGTGTGTGTGTCTGTGAAAATAAAATCTCAAAGAGTGTGTGTAAAGCTGTTTGTAGCAGGGATACGAAGCACTGGTTTCACAGAGAAGGTACTGGAGGAATTGGCTTGGACACTTGGCTGGAGACTCAACTCTATAGCTGTGCCGGTGGGGAGTCTTATTGGGGACCTGGAGGTAGACAGAGAGAGAAATCCAGATGCCAGACTGAGTGTGCTCTTAAGGGAAATTGTGCTTGATGCAGAGAGCTGTATATGGAAATACTGTGTGTATCTATTTTTGTTCCAAGTTAACATCCCTCTCCAGTATCAGTGGTAAGGATTCAGGCTCCTTGATTACTGGCTCAGAGAAGGGACTTCACATATTGGTGAACAGTGGTATGGATATTAATTGAACTTCTGTAGCCTGTAAACAATTGTCACTGAAAGTGTTTGTACTCTCAAGCAGCCACAAGGTAAACATTCAGTTTCATTTCACAACAGTTTTATTTATTTATTTAGTTTAGTTTAGTTTATCAGGGAAAGCAGGTAAAGATGTCAGCAGAAGATTATGGCAAGCTAACAAAGGACCATTTGGCCAAGGTGTGTGAAGCCAAAAGTCTGGTGTATGCCAACCTGACTAAAGAGGAAATGTGTCCAGCCTTAGTAGTAGGTCAGAGGTCAGAGCAGCAACCAGGAGGATAACCAGACTGGTGATGGGAATTTGCAGCCCTCAGAAACAGGACAGTTCAACTTTTCATCAGAGGACTTAAAAATCCATCTGGAGTTAAAGAGACTTGATCTGGACGCCAAACATTCGGAACTAGAATAATGAGAGGCTGTGCATCTGGAGGCTGAAAAAAAAATGAGAAACTGTGGCGTTTGGAGGCCGAAGAAAAGGAGAAGCAGCATCAACATGAGAGGGAGATGCTGACTCTTCACCAGGGTCATGGAGGTCACGGAGAAGGTAAGAACCAAACCCCAGAAGCCATAAAGGTCAGCAAATTTCTTCCACAATTTACAGAGGGTGATCGTTTTGATAGTTTTATTCATATGTTTGAAAGGGTATGTAAACAGTATAATGTTGACCAAGGGCTCTGGGTATGGTTCTTGACCCGCTTACTCCATGGTAAAGGTTTAACTGCTGCTTCTAAATTGTCTGATTCTGATTTCTTAAATTATGATAAAGTCAAACATTGTTTACTATAATGCTTTAAGTTAACACCTGAAGCTTACAGAAAAAAGTTTTGTAAATATAGATGCAAGGCAGATGAAAGTGTGTGTGATTATATTGCTGAGTTAAGCCCTTATTTTCAAAGGTGGGTGAGTGGGTGTCAGGTCACCACTTTTAAAGGGCTGGCAGACCTTGTGGTGAGGCAACAAGCCCTTAGAATTTTGTCTGAAGACATGAGGATCTGGTTGACAGACCGTGACTGTAACTCTGCAGATAAGCTGGGGAAAAAAGGGGATTTCTACTTGGCAAGCAGGGCATTACTGCACAGGAAGAGGATACACAGTGCTGCTATAGATATAAAGGAACCCATGGTGGGCAGCCTAAATCACCCCAACAGAGTCCACCTGTAACAGGGGAAGCCACTATTTCAGGTACATGGCCAAGATCAAGGATTAGATGTTTTAAATGCAACCAGTGAGGTTATGTATCATATAGATGTTCATGGAGGCAAGGTGAGGAACAAAAGTTGGGGGAGCCAGCAACTAGGAATAACAAAGTGGTAAGTTTTCTGGAGACAAGAGGGGTATCAAACTATAACCAGAGTTTATATCCAATCTTAGTGGATTGAAAATAGGCCACTGCTGAGAGATAGACACAGCCTCTGACATAACCATTGTGAAGGATGCAATGGTTAAACATGAGCAGTACTTGCTTGGGCAGGCCACTCCAGACAGAGATTTAGGGGGACCCCATTCCAAATGTCTTTGACCAGTGTTCACCTTGACTGGGAGGGTGGAAAAGGAAGAAAGCAAGTAGGGTGTTTGAGGATATCCCTGCAGATGTCTTGATATGGAATGATTTTGATAATGCAGTACTTTGTGTGCATGCAGTTACAGACAGTCAGGCTTGGAGACTGGTATGTGGGTCTGGTAGCCTGGGGAGACCCAGATAGATCCTACACCTGAAGCCATGGCTGGAGAGGTGGCTATTTCAGGGAGGGAGCTACCCTGAAGCAGTGAGCCTGAAGGTGAGCCACAGCTGCTGGTAGGTACGATGTTCTCTTGGATAGAATGACTGCAAGGGCAGAGGTGAGTGGTAGTACCCAGGCTGACAGTGAGGCACCGCTGTCAGAAGATATCAGGCTTCCTGTGAAAAGGGAGCTGGGAAAGGTCACAAAGATAGAGTTGCAACAGTGTCAGCTCTTAGATCCAATAAGAGGCTTGAAGGAGGTAGCTAGGGAGGCACCTGATTCACAAGGAAAAAGGGAGTCTGTATACTGGAACAAAGTGTTACTGTATACAGAGTAGACCCCTGAGGGAGGGCTAGTGGATGAGATAATACAGCAGTTGGTAGTGCCTAGAACCTACCATCTGGCATTTCTAGTCATAGCCAATGACATTCCTTTTGCAGGTCATATGGGTATAAAGCATAACAAGAGATGCATTTTGCAGAGCTTTTATTGGCCTGGGATTGTAAGGGATGTGACAGGGTACTGCAGGATCTGTGAGCAGTGCCAAAAAGTAGGCAAGGCAGGAGACAAGGTCAAGACACTTTGATGTTTTTGCTGTGATTGAGGAGCTGTTTCAGAGGGTAGCTATCAATGTTGTGGGGCCTATGAGTACCTTATATTCCACAGGGAAGAAGTATATCCTGTGGTAGTAGATTATGCTACTAGATACCCTGAAGCAGAGGCTCTGTCCACCATTGAGGCAGAGAAGGTGGCAAATGCTTTGTTAGAGATTTTTACCAGGGTAGGCTTCCTGAGAGAAATACTGATTGACAGAAGTGCCAATTTCATGCCAGACCTGGTGGCTTGTCTGTGGGAGTGCTGTGGGGTAAAGCAACTAAAGACCACCCCCTACCACCCCCCAGATTAATGGTCTTGTGGCGAGGTTAACCTCTACACTAAAGACCATGTTATGGGCATTTGAAGACCAGTTTAAGAGAGAGTGGAACAAATATTTGCCCCATCTGCTGTTTGCATGCAGAGAGGTACCCCAGGATTCTACAGATTTTTCACCCATTGAGTTGTTGTATGGACATAGGGTGAAGGGACATTTAGATTTGATTCATGGTGAGTGTGAATCACAAAAGGAGCCTGTTGTGGCATATGTCCTATACCTTAGGACAAGGCTTCGAGAGCTCATGGGCTTGGCCCAGGAAAACCTGGCAGAAGCCCAACAGCAGAAAAAGGTCTGGTATGATGCTGTGGGACAGGAGGTTATGGTTCTCATTCCTGCCAGACACAATAAGCTGCAGGCAGCTTGGGCAGGGTGCTTTAAAGTGGTAAGGAAGGTCCATGATGTTAACTACATGGTAGAACTGTTAGGCAGAAGGCAGGGGCACAAATTGTACCATATTAAAATGATGAAGCCTTGCCATGATAGAGAGGCCCTTGTGCTAAGCATTTGCAGTAGGAGGCAGGAGGAGTTTGGGGGGATCTATAGCTACATTGAGCCAGCCAGCAAAATGCTAAGTTACTGAGGTAGAGCCTAGGTTTGCAGGCATATGACATGACAGTGCACCACTGTAGTGGGGTCAGCAATGCCTATGCAGATGGGTTCTCAACACAGGGTATGGGTTAATGTATTCCCAGACAGGATCATTCCTCTCAAGCCACATTTCTCAAGGGTCACTTGAATAACTAGCTTGAGGTGGTGCAACAGTTAGCATTGCCACCTCACAGCAAGTGGCTCTCCAGTTCGATTCTTGGCTGGGGTGCCTTCTTTGTGGAGTCCGCATGTCCTCCCTGTGGCCACATGGGTTTCCTCTGGGTGTTCCAGTTTCCTCACACATTCCAAAGACATACAGTAGGTGGATTGGACACTCTAAATTGGCCATAGGTACAAGTGTATGTGTGAGTGAGTGGTGCAGATGAACTACCATGGCAGGGCTAGCCACCCACTGGTGTAAACCCTGGCTTGAGACAATTGTCTCTGTTGAAGTGACATCCCGACCCTATGTGCAAAAATGGGAAAAGGGGTTGAGGATAGAGGATGTATTTGAAAAACTAGCTTGAGTCTTCAAAGGGGGGAATAGATGTGATGATGTGAGATATTGCCAGCTATGCAAGGAGACATAGGGCAGTGGATGTGCAATATATGCCAGCATAGCTAGTTGGAATTTTGTAATGAATTATATGTCATTTGTATTTCAAACTGATCTGAACAGATGCTTGTGTTGAAAATGTATTTGTAAAGCTGCTTGTGTTAAAAAATGTACCAACAGTGGGTTCTGACTGTATTGTAACTGATTAAGTGTATATTTTTTAGCAGAGGATACTGGAAGAGAAGAGGTTAAGCTCAGCCCCAGCTAACTTTTAGAAAAATATCCTGAAATTAAATTACCTTGTTTAGGCCATAAAGATTGTATCTTACAGTTCTGATTCCAGACAGAGACTAAATGTCTGTGTCAGAGAATGGTTTATTAGCTCTTGTAGGAAGAAGTGAAGTGTTATATGGTTTTATAGCTTCCAGATGCCATAACACATTTCGGCAAAGCTCTGTCTGTGTGTATGGTAACACATATGTGCTAAATTCTAGTTCATTTTCTAGCAATGGGGGTAGTATGGGAAGTCAGATAACCATGTGTGTGATGTCATTCTGTAATCTGGGACAAAAATGATGTTTTAATACCAGATGAGAGAGAAGTCTCAGAGCACTCTATTTTTGGAACCTGACAAAGAAGGACCCCTCACCTACTTTATCTTGCCTTGCTGTAGTAAGTGAACCAGGGAATAGTGATTCTGTAGATCAGTCAAAAAAATATAGTGGAATTAGTTAAGTACTGTTTTTCTGTATCTGTGTGAATCTATTCATCTGTGTTATTTTAATATTTCCAGTGATTTAAACTCTGGTGTTTATTGTAAATAGATATTCTGTATTTTCATGTTCTTTTATTATTTATTATTAAATATATTTAAACTTTCCATTGTGGCTGGCCCTTTAGGGAATATTTTAACTTTTGAGGGTACTCATATCTATTTGGTGACTCTGTGGCCACTCCTAAAAACCTTACTGCATTGGTCAAAACACTACCATTTGTACTAATATGAATTTCACATAGTATAATTGGGTACCCTTCTAAGAGTCTTAGAGTAGTTGGCTTAGGACTGTCTGATGGTGGTAACTACCTTATAGTCTGGGCAGAAGGGGCCATAGCTAGTAAATCTGTGCCAGCATTTCCCAGGTGTGTGTGTGTGTGTGTGTGTGTGTGTGTGTGTGTGTGTGTGTGTGAGTCTGTGAAAATCAAATCTCAAAGAGTGTGTGTGTGTCAGCTGTTTCGGAGCAGGGACAGAAAGCACTAGTTTCACACAAAGGGTGCTAGAGGACTTGGCTTGGACACGAGGCTGAGGACTCAACTCTGTAGTTGTGCCAGTGGGGACTCTTATTGGGGACCTGGAAGTAGAGAGAGAGTAAGAAATCCAGACCCCGGACTGAGTGTGTTCCCTGTGTGCTCTTAAGGGAAATTGTGTTTGATGCAGAGAGCTGCTTCTGGAAATACTGTGTGTATCTATTTTTGTTGCAAGTAAACGTCCTTCTCCAGTGTCACTGGTGAGGATTTAGGCTCCTTGACTACTGGCCCAGAGAGGGGACATCACAATCACAATCATGATTATTCTTTCCATGGCTAGGTCTGTAATTTCTTGGGTCAGTAGATGGTCCCCCTTTATGCAGAGGGATGACTATTGCTGTTCTTCACTCGGTACAAAGCCAGTCTGCAAGCTGAAGTTAAATAGAGATCATAATGGTCCTGATAAGTCCTGATTTGAGATGTTTAAGAGGCAACCGATATATCGTTAGGCCCTATTGAAGCCATGTTTTTAGCTTTGAGAGTGCAGTGGCAACCTGTTCTTTGGTGATAATTGGTGATGGAGTGGTGGAGTGTATTTCTTTGGGGAGAACTGGGGTTGATGGGGAGGTAAAATATGAGCAGAATTTGTCAGACAGCATATTTGCTATATCTTCTGGCTGAGTATAGGTGATGCCATCTGCAACTAATTTTGCACATTGTTGAGTGTTGCCCTTAAGATTGCAGACATAACTGAAAATGCCTTATAGTAATCCTTAGCTTTGGAGGCTATTATTACCTCAAAGTCTGTTTTCAGAAACTTGCCTAATTCCCTGATTCACTTGTTTGGACAAATGAAGGACTTATTTCTTTGTTGTGCCCATTCCCTTTTACTTCTCAAGAGGATATTCTTCCTTTTGTTGTACAACCTATTAATACCAGGGGTCTACCAGGGTGGTTTGTTTTTGTAGTTTGACCTGGGTTTACTTCAGTCTGGTACTGCTGTTTGTGTGCAGTTGTTTATATGGTCGTAAAGGGCTTTTGTTTACGACTTGGCATAGGTTTATGTTTTTTCTCTATTTGGGGGAGCTTGGAAACTAGCTATGCCATCCCTTATTAGGAGGTAATTTACCTTAGAGAAGTTCTCAAAGTTTTTGGGGTTAGGTGGGGGAGACTAGTTTTACCTTTATTTCAAGGGAGACTGCTTTGTGATCTGGTCTTACCAGAGAGGACATCACACTTGGAGGTGCAGTGCTCTCCCATATTTTTGAAAACCAGATTTAAGATCTTTGTTCTCTAGTGAGAGTGCAGATAAGCTGCTCCAGGGGAATTTAAATTTACAAAGTCAAGAAATCTTTGGGCCTGCATGGTAGTGGTCACATATGCCTACCAATTAATGGAGGGGTAGTGAAAATCATCCATGAGTATGGTATTGAGCTGAATGGTGAGTGATTCTAGTTTATGATGAATGGGTTTCCTGGTTGATGGTGGGGGGACCTGTAGCTAGCAAGAATATGGTAATGGATTTTCCCATGGTTAGTTGGACATGGAGTAGCTCAAGTGGTTTCACTTCATAAGCACGAATCGCTGAAATATCGAATTTCAGAAATTCGTGTCCATGAAGTCAAAACTTCAAAATATCGAAAGTGCATAAGCATGAATAGGACTATGTCGAATTCGCACTTATGCATGTACGTTATGTTGCGGAAGTGTTTGGCTGGGATGGTGTCTGCAATTTAAGGTGAGTGAGTGTGTGTGAGTGTTTATCTAACTTGTACGAGTGGGTTACAGTAGGGAGGTGGAGGTATGATTGTGTGTGTTGGCTGTGTGATTATTTTTTTCTTTACTATTTGTGCTATCTCGGAGTTAGTATATATAAGTGGAGGGGTGCAGGGGGGCTTGCCCCCTGCATTTGTGTAGTGTAGGTGTGTGTCTGCATGGTGTTTTGTTGTATTAAATTGTTTTGTGGTGTGGGTGTTATGGTTTGTGTGTTGTGTGCTGTATTGTGCATGTTTGATGTTTTGGTTTCGTGATTGTGAAGTGTCTGTGTTGTAATGGTTTTGGCTTTATACTGTCGAAATGCTGAAATTCGATATTTCAGCATTTCAGTAATATGAAGTAAAACTGCTCAAGCATGTCATATTGTTTGACCAGCCTTTGGGTATGCTTATCCTTTAAGTAGATAGATACACCTCTGCCTTTTTCTCCTTCACATTCAGTGGGTGGTCAGAATGTATGAAAGGCATTATAGCCATGCATTGCGAGAGTGCTTCACATGGCTTTGAACCATATTTCAGTAACTGCACAGATATCAGCATTCTCCAGGGTGAGGAGAGCTTCAAGGGAGTGCAGTTTCTTGTTGGGACTCCTAGCACTGAAACACCTTTACCTTGTCCTGAGTAGCTTTTGTTATGTTAGAAGATTTGTCTGTTTGGCAGTGCCTAAAAAAGGCACTATGGGGTGGATAATGTTTTGACCAATATCCAAAAGCCTAGAGGTGACAAGTGAAGACCATCTCTGGAAAAGCAGTACGGCCTGTCAACCATATCCTCCCAGGCTGACACGTATTACACGTCTTTGGAATGACCAGTAGCTAAGCCAGTTGTTACAGTCAGTCATTTTCTGCTAGTATTGTGGCATCATCCTTGGAGAGAGTAGAAAGCTGCTCAATGCTAGGCTCATACCTGCCTGTGATACATATTCTGAGAGCTCAATCATGTCTTTCTTAGTATAGTCCAAGGAGGTATGTCTCAGGTCATTCACAGTCAGATGGACTATAACTGAGTTATACTGGCACTTAGGAGTAAGTTACCCAAATGGTTGTGTGGTCTGGTGGATCTTTGCCCCAGACAAGCAACTAACTTTAATCTTCTCCTTATCCAGGCTAGTAAGAATATTGGGTTGTATTGCCACCTTATGGGCTTGGTAGTGGAGACATAATGAGATGTGGAGTTATGTTTTGTGATTGAATTGTCTTGTTTGTGTGCATGCGGAGTTTCTGATGGCTGTACCTGAGAAGCCTTTGAGATTTGGGTGAGTTACACATGATCACCTGTGCATACCTGGGTCTATGTATTTGGTCCTTTGTGGCTGCAGTGACTGATGTGTGTGAGTTGCTGACAACCTGTTTGCTGCTTTTTGTGTCTGTGTGTGAGAGTCTAGAAGCTTCCAGTGTCAATTTCTAATTACACCTCTCACATACTGTATTTGTCAGGTTTATATTAGTACATCGAAGTATTACTACTTCGAATGTACTAATATCGAACCCTTTGCATCGAACGCTGAATATAGCGAAACTGCAGAATATCAAATACTTTCCTAGGGAAAATATTCGGTGGGCCATTTCTGCAGCTTCGCTATTTCCTCGACTGTGGAGTGAAGGTTACGGACCAGGTTAAGGAAAGTGTTCGAAAGAAGGTGAGTGTGCGATAGGGATCTTAGGTTAGGGAGCGAGTAAGGTGAGTGTGCGATGGGGACTTTAGGGTTAGGGAGTGGGTAAGGTGAGTGTGCGGTAGTTATGAACCTTCGGGTTAGAGTTGGGTTAAGGTAAGTGGATAGCTAGTAGTGTATGTATGGTTTAGTGTAGGGTTTTGTGAAGTGTATGTGTGTGGATTATGTATTTTGGTGTACTTGTGTTGTGTGTATGTTTGTTGGAACAGCAAATTTTTTCCCTGGAAAAAAATTTGCTGTTCTGAGTGTTCGATGTGGTGTTTCAAGCGAAATGGTTCGATATTAGAACATTCAATGTAGTAATACTTTGATGTTCTAATATATAATCCCATATTTGTCTGTTTGAGAATTAAGTGGTTGTTAGTGTACATAAGCCAATTGCCGCATTGCCTCAGGATGCCCGTGTCCACTGAGCTGGATATTGAGATAGCAGGAAAGTGCCCATGGTTGTAGGTCCTAATGTGTACTTGCAAGGGATAGGAGTGGAGGGTGTTTTTAACCAGATGAGAGAAGTGTGCTTACTTGGTGTAATCTGCATATAACCCAACCAGCGATGACAACTAGTCCCAAACCAGATGCCTGACCAGTAATAGTCCTTGGTGCTATAATAAGGTAAAGTAGACCTAAATAGTCCTAACTAAATGTGTAAATGCTGCTCACTGTGCAAACTAGCTGTCCTGTGAGTAATGTTGGACTGAGATAAAGTTCCAAGGTAGGTTTTAAAGGTAAATTTCAGATTCTGTTGAGGAGCATATATACAAGGCACCTGTAACCATGGCTGCTTGAAGAGAAGCTTCATGCAAACTTAAGGTTTATGTACAATCAGAAAACAGCAAGTTTTCCACTAACTAAGCCCTAAGGCCAATCAGATAAGCACACAATCAGCTTTCCACCAGCAATTCCCAACTCATGTAGTTGAAATCAGCCTCTCCTATCACAAGAGTGCAGACTTTGACCCTCTTAATATAAAATGACTGGTTTGGAGCCCAAGTGTTAAGGAACCACAAACAGATGTCTAATATTAACTAAGAAAAGCTTGATACAACTTATTTCAATGCAGAATAGCAGCCCTTACAGCAGTCTGAAAGTACAACTTTAAACTTTAAATAAGTGCAAAAAACAATAAATAGCACACAGTGATAATCTTTCTGAATCCCGGGGTATTTAAGTACACAGGTCAATCAGTAAAAGCTATGCTATCATTCAAAATGCTTCTTGTTATAATAGTGAAATATAGAAAACACAGTTTAAATGGAGAATTTTCAGGGACTACTAGCTACCTGAAACTGATAGATAATAAAGTATATAATTTGAATAACTAGAAGTTCATTTATGAAGATTTACAATTGTTCTAACCCAAACTTCAAAACAGATCAATAAATTGAAATAAGCTTCTTTAACCAGAACTATGAGAAATCTGAAAACAATAAAATTATAAGCAGTAAATATGTGAGGTAATATAACACTAATATATGTGATTTTTGCAGAGGAACTTCTTACCCCTGCAACCCCATGGAGGGTGGGTCTACCCATTGACCCCAGATAACTAAAGTATAATGTAGCCACTATTACACTACCTTGGGGAAAAGGTGAATATTTGATTTTTCCAAAACAATTTTCTTTATTCTGAGTATTTTAACATTGGGGCTGGTATAATTACTGTGGGTATAGGGGACAGCCACAGCTCCCTATGTTTAGGGTGCAGTCCACCTGTAAAGTGTAGAATCAGGCTGATGTCATTTACTGGTATTTATACTGGTCACTACTTAAATATAATTCAACTGACTGCAATTAATCAGTTTTTTAAACATTATGGTAGGAAAAGATCTGTAAAAATGAAACTGCTGTGTTCAAAAGAATTTGTATGTTGTTGAACAGAAACATGAACACAAGCACCCGGCACTATTTATGTGAAAAGAATTGAAGCAGTGAAGTCTACAAATGTAGACAGGAGAGTAACTTAGATTGATTGCAAGAAATGCTGAGAAATAATAAGGAAAGTGTGGAATTTAAACTAGACATAGGTGTAGTGTGCTGTGTCTGAAGATGCGTTTTAAGCACTAGTGTTAAAAGGCACAGCCTGGGAAGCTTACACCTGTTTGATGGCAAATAGGACTGCAAGGTCCTGTATAAAGTTGTAGCAGTAATTTTCCTGTCTTGGGTCATGTATGGTGGTGGGTGTCACACTACAGTCATTGCTATAGACAGATAGACAGATAGATACAGTAACTGACAAACCTTTGCCTGCCATTGTGAAAGGTTTACTCAGAGTTATCATCTTTATAGACCCAACATGATCATTTGAATGTATGGACCACCAAATCCTTTTGATGACTCTAACAGACTAGTGATTCATTTCTAGCACCTTGCTTTGGTTCTCAGAGAACCTTTACACTTGAATCAAATAACAGAAATACTCTCAATGATATGTTCTCTTCACATGGTCCACAAGACTCTTTACTGACCCTATTGTGTTCTCCAGTATTGATGTCATTATTGTAATCAATCTTTCCATAATGTTGCTGATGTAATTCTCCACATATCAGGACTCACTGCAACTCACGCCTAAAATGAGCTCCAAAAGGATGGCAGCATCAGTGATGTCTTACTAATAAGGTAGCAATGAGCACCTATAAGAGAGCAACTGTGTTATTTGGTACAATCCAAAAATTAACAGTCAATGCCCCCTTACACACAGCCACTCCACAAAATATTGAAATAATTCAGGCTACTCAATCTAGGTACCTTGGCCTAAAACTGAATCCTTACCCTTCTTGAAAAGCCCACAATGAAATCATAACAGATAACATTAACACACAGATTTCCAGCTACCCCCCCCCCCCCACTTGCCAAACATCTCCTGACTATTACTGTATTGTTATTTTGCACATGGAATATGCTGTTCCTATTGTTCACAATAAATCTGTTATGTAATACTTAACCTAATCCAAACTTCAAGTTAAAAACCTTTGTAGTTTAATTTTTCCCTCCTGCAAGAGCAAACACCACTATACATCCCTATAAAAAGCAAAATGTTTTTTGTTAGTGCTGAAGCCATCGTCTTCAGTCAACCTTCACATTTAAACTTGTCTATGAAAGTTACTTTCTTTCCATCTGGGGAATGAAAAAATAAAACAAAACTAAACTAATCATTAAATTCCCCCCATGACTCTCATTCCCAAAATGACAGTACCCTTTCTGTACACTGAATTCAAATGACCCATTGGGAAGAAAAGCTTTACTAAAGTTACACCTGCAAACTGGAATCACCTGTCCACTGATCTGAGAAGGGAAGCAAATTACTCTAAATTTAGGCAAGACCTCATAAAGCAACCTAAACTAAAACACTGTTACAGCTGCTACAGGGACACAGGGTGATCCCTGCATGATTGATTACTTATCATTACGCACAAATTAACAGTTTAATTTATCAGCTCAGGTGTATATATGCATATAAATATGTAGTATTTAGGATGGTGTAAAACGTACTAAATTTAGCTGTGTTGAAGTGTATGGTGCTATTTCTTGCCAGTTGTGGTTTGGGTACTTCATTCTGTAATATATGCCCTGTCACAGCTGCTAAACTCACTGTTAATTTGTTAAACAACTTATTCTATTACCTCATTACATTTTTAAGTTAAAGCTTGTGGTATATGAACAAAAGGCTTGTTTTCTTTGTCCCGTCCACAGCTGAAGAGTTTCTCCAGCCTATAGATTAAGAGCCTTTCACCAAAACTAATTCCATCAAGCCTCAGAGATGTACGTTTTTGCAGGAGGCAAGCCATCCTGCCCCCCCCAGACACACATACACACACACACACACACACACACACACACACACACACATTGGGGGACACCCCTTGAATTTATATATACCAAGTCCATGGTTACATGACAGTGGAGAATGATAAAGGTGAAAGTAGTTTCTGTTAACAGTTCATAATTGATTTGTGCCGAAACTGTGATTAACGACTTTACAGGAACCTTGATGATCATGCAGATCCTTCCACACCAGTTTCAATAGGTACCCAAGGCACTAACTGAACCCAAGTCTCCTGGATTGAAGTCATGTCTTTGTCGCTCTGCACAAACAGATCTGCTTAGTTTCACTATGAGTATTTTATGCTTTGGCATTCTATAATTCACACACACACACACACACACACACACACACACACACACACACACACACACACACACACACACACACACACACACACACACACACACACATTTTCAATTAACAAGCATATAGTATGAAAACATGAACAGCAGGATCAAAGTTTAAACATTTTCTTTTATCCTGGATAAGTACTGCAGCTGCATCTATTAAGGATTGCTCTGCATGATATGACACCCATCTATAATTCCATAGTGAGAAAAATATCTGTTGTATTGGTTGACTGGTCCCGCAGGAATAGTGATGCATTTAAGAGAAGTATCTTTTTTTTCTGAAAGATGTGTCATAGGAATTCAGCAAAATCTGCAGCTCCTGGGATTCTTATAGGTTCTTGTACTGAAGAAACTTGTTCATATTGCATTTTTCTGATATTCTGGAAAGTTCTTTCATTTTCCATTGTTTTACTGCTTTGTAAGTAACAGAACCACAGTTGGGAAGCAGTATTTATTTTTTCAGTTGTTTAAATAAGGTACTTAGGTTTTTATTTTTCTGAATTATCAAATCCTATAGATCACATTTCAAGGCTGTTGGAGGATACTTTGGTACCTGTGCAAGTGTCCACACAGCAGGTATTTTTTGTTGATGTCTAATTCCCACAGTTGATGCATACACACCTCAGTCTACACTGGAGACACACAACTTCAGGATCGCCTGTGCCTGTTCGACTCTCATGTAGTTCATATCTCATCCTAAGATTTATCTTTGGAAACCTCTTGTATTCATTGCACAAGAATCATAAAACATGTATTCTCAAAGTTACTAGCCAGGAAAACAACAGGAGCCTCCTGTTTTGTTGTCATATAGGGTGTGATGTCAATGTGTCAAATGTGCACCTGTTCATTCCAGCAACGCAGAAACATTACAGAGCAATGCTTGAGGCTTACCTCAGTGCACTCTAACTGGCAGTGATGAAGGATGGGGATAGAAGAGTCATTCCTATGAGATTAGGCAAAACCTAGCAAGAAACAAAGTAAGGGAAAATGTGGCCAAACCAAGACCAATGTCTGCATCCTGCAGGAAGCCTACCATGCCTCCTAGAGTTTCCTAACCCTTGTTAGGGGTGATCTTCCAATCAAGTAAAGGCTTCTTCCTAAAACTTTGTTGTGATTAGTGATGACCCCCATCTCTTTGGGAAGTGAGACTTGGAGGATGGGGTACAATCATCCCTCTCACCCCGAACATGCAGCTCTTCTGTAGTTTTGGAAGGACTAGGCTCTTGTATCCCTGATGATAATCTCTGACATCAATTTCTCCTACTACTCATTTACTGAACTTAGTTTACCAGTAACTGTTGAGCAGGCATCCACAGGTTTCCTAGCACCTTCTAAGTTCTTGGCTCTTCACTCTTCAAAGATAGTTTTTTTGATTATGTTCAGCACCTGGTGGAAGATGGCCAAAATAGGTGTGGAAGAAAACCATTCTTCAGTAAAAGTCAAAGTCAATGTCCTCAGTGTCATCTCCATGATGCTGCTTTTATGTCTTGGTATGTTTGCATACTCTTAAGCAGATAAGTACATGAGTGTTACCCCTTTCTGTGCAGGGATGTTGCAAGCTGGCCATTTAAGGAGCTAATTGGCACAGACGTTCTCCGTATGACTCTGAGTCGTTTCAGGTTGCAGGGATAACAACACTTCATTCTACTTAGCTGTTTTTTCCCCACATGACTTGTGGATTGAAGTCACCTTGTTTTGTACAAAGTCTTGCAGGGAATGGTGTTTTCTTCCATCTCCATCTACTCATAAGGTTAGATTGTTGTCACCCCAGCAATGAGACCAGTTTTCCGGATGTTTGAAAATTTAACTAGAACCAAGGGGTATGTGCTTACTCTGCTTTAGATATTTAATAGCAATTTTTTTAATTCACTCCTTTCTTTAAACAAACTATGGTTTAATCTTTCTTTGCACCTGTTTTTGTCTTCCATAGTGAATTAACACTGGACTCCAATGCCTCTACTTGATCACTGGGTCTACCTACCCCCTCCTGGCCTCCCTCAAACTTTCTGTAATAAGAGTCAGGGCAGGTGAAGATATCAACGCATCCCTGGTCCACATCAAATTGCTACTGGAAGTGTTTTTCCTCTAACCCCCCCCCCCCACTTCATGTGTGCCCAGTAACTCTGTAGGTGGAGAGGGCAAACGACAAACTGAGCAGATCCTTTTTTCATTTCTGCAAATTGCCAACATCAGTAGACTTCCCTGTCCACCCCCCAGAAGCACTCTACAGTGGTTTCCTCCAGTCTTCATCAGTGAAATCTAATCACATTCTATGCCTGTTGCACACACCACTCCCTCCCCCCATCCAGGGTAGCCATGCACATCCCTGCTGCCAATGCCTTAGACCCCCAGCTACTAATGGAACCCAGGTCGCACTAGCCATGGTAAGGGCCTTATCCCTCTATACCAATGGTACTGGCTAAAGTTTAATCTTTGAAGTGTTGAGACTCACTGTATCATGTTTCATACTTCCAATAGGGAATCCTTGTAAGTAAGTGCTATTACAATAAAAAAAATAAAATGCAAAATCCATAATTCCAATACATATAAAAGTGCACAATAAATAAATAAACAGTACTAATATTATTCCTAAAATCAATACAATGGTAGGTTGTATGCCAGTATAAATAGATGAGCATTCATGAACTTTCTGAAATCATCCATTACATGGGTCTCTATTAACCACTGGGAGAGAAAATTGCAGAGGTGTGGTGTCTGATAATCTAAACAAATGAGTGTAAAGGTGCCATATGCACAATAGCATGCATTAATCTTAAGTCTTTTTCTTTGTCCATGTACAGAATCTCCCTTTCTACTGGGTTCAGTCTTGATCCTTATATGGTACTAAACACCAACTGCATTATACATGCATACAAATATTTCAATCATGGGCATTAATGCTATTCTAGCTTGCAAATATACCAAAACACTTGTTTCCATAATAAGTGTCCAGGCTGTTCTTAAAAATATCTAAACTAGTGCTTGCTTTATTGTAATTTGGTAGTCTGTTCCGTGCATCAACTCTCTTTCAGAGAACAAATTGGTACACTTCTGATTCCTATAGAACCTTCTACATAGGTCATCTGATGATTCTCTAGTACTTTTTGATAACCCCAAACATTCCCAGAGGTAGTTGTCTCTAAATGCCCTATATACCTGAATAAGATCTCCTCTTAGATATTTCTAAGAGACACTGTACAAGTTCAGATATTTTAGTCTTTCATAATAACTTAGATTTTCACATCCATGGATGCCCTTGGTATATTTCCACTGTACTCTTTCCAGTTTACTCATGCTTGTTTTCTTATAGGGTTTCCATATTGTTATTCCATACTCAGGTTTGGGTTTAATGTAAATAACAAACAACGACTTCATTATTTTTGATTTCCTAGAATTTATAAATCTTTTTATACAACCTATAGTTCTATAACTATCATTAACCAATTGGTTGATATGATTAGAAAAACTCATGGCTGGATCTACTCATATACCCAGGTCCTTAATTGAGTTTACAGTTTCAATCACTGTGTGCTGCTGTATTAAATATTCACCTTTTAATTTATGTCTCTCAAATCGCATATGCTTAGTTTTTAATGTATTTATTAGCATATTATTCTCCTGTGCCCAAATAGTCAATTTAGTCAAGTTCTTTTGCAGACATGCCTTATCTGTCACATATGTAATCAGTTTACCTAATTTCAGGTCATCTGCATATAGACTGTAGAACACCTGAGATGAAAAAGGTAGATCTGAAAGATACAATCTGAACAAGTAAGGGCCTAGGACAGAGCCCTGTGGAACACCCTGACTGTAACCAAGGATTTCACCTGTCCAGTTGCTGTATGATGCTTACCATGTCCTATTTGTAAGCCATGCAGCTATCCATCTTATCAAAAGTACATCAATACCTAGTTGTACTAATTTATTGATCAGTGTTTTCTGTATGACCTTGTCAAATGATGAAGTTAAATCTATACAAATGACATCACAGCACAATTTTTCATTCATACCTGTTACCATATTGTTATAGAATATCATGTTACAGATGGTAATAGATCTATTTTCAACATATGCATGCTGATATATGGTTTCAAGTCCTAAACTCTCCAATTCTGACAACAACGTGTCCAATATAACCTTCTCCATTATTCTTCCACAACATGAAAGTAGACTTAAGGGTCTATATGACTCTGGGTTTGTCCTACTCCCCTTAAAACAGGTTTAATAAGCGCATGTTTCCAATCTTGAGGAATCTCCCCATATTTATATGACCTAGTGAATAATAAATAGAATGGTACTTTAAGTTCTTGTTGAAGTGTTCTCAGGTCATTGTTACTAATTACGTCTCCTTCCTGTACTTTGTTTGGATCCAGTTTGCACAGTTCTTTTCCAATATAATCTAATTTGATTCCTGTATCTGAAGTTACCTGGATGTCAATTGGAGCCAAACTTTGTTGCATAAGATTTCATAGATATATCTATAATCTGCTGTGTCAGAGAATAAATTTTAGAATCTGCACACAGTTTATCAATTTGTATGTCTTTACTCCTTCCACATTTTCTGTATCTATAAAAAGGTTTCCTGTTATGCTCAATAGGTTTATATACATTTTTTTCAAATGTTTCTTGATCTTGTCTCAGCTGTGCTTAATCTGTTTGTCCAGCTTGTTTATTTCAGTTTCCAAAGTTGTAGTTCGACCTTTCTTCCATTTCTTATATTTTTTGTCTCCCACTTTAATCAGGTATCTTTTTTATGGAAATATATCCCCCTGACGTTGTATGCCTAGATCCTGATGTTAAACTTTTTTTTTTTCATGTTTTGCACTCAAACAATTTGTCTTTCAAACCATTCCACATTCCATCTGCAGTTTTTCCACTGAACACATCACTCCAGTTAGTTTTACATAGTGACTGTTTTACTTCCATATAATCTACAATTAACCTTCTGAGCATTGGTTTAGATTTCAGTTTGGCAGAATTATCTAGCAACAAATTAACCTTTATAACCCCATGATCACTGCACATCAATGGTGGTAAATCCTGACTAGAAGTAACAATAATTTCTTTATGAACACAAACAATGTCTAGTATGTTTCATCCCCTGCTAGTTTTTTTTTACAATCTGAAGCAATTGTTGTTTCTGAATATATGTTGTGAATAATTTCCTTACTAATATTGATGAATCAATAATATTCCAGTCTGTTTCTTGTAAATTTAAGTCCCAGTTAATATTATTCTTCCCTTTTGTGTTTAGTTTGAATTCCTCTAGGCCATCAGCACTTGACTTTGGTGGTCTATACACTACAACAATTGTTATATATTCCAGGATTGTCTTTATTGTCAGTTACACAATCTATAGTATTGGTGTTATCACTGAACATATAATAATCACAGGTCTTGTAACTATCATTAACCCCTACCATAACATCTCCACCTGATTTTTTGTTAGAATGTCTGTTACAGTACAAACATTTATACCCTGACAGAACTGGTTTCCAGTCATTGTTCTTTAACCATGTTTCACAAACAATAACATCAATCTTGATAAAACGTAGCAAATGTTCCAATTAAAAAAAAAAAACTTTAGTATTTATGTTCCTAGCATTAACAACCATCAGAGATGGATCAAATGTTGCTATCTGTGTTCATCCTGGCAAAAATCCTGCCTAGTGTTTGTCAAACATTGCAAAATATCTCCTGCAAAAATTCTCTTCCCTGATCTTGACAAATACATGCCATCCTGTCTCAACACATGTGCCCCAAACTAGGTTTGGATGCTCTACACATTTGTATTTTTTAAAATGGGACATTTTTTCCATACATGTATTTACCCCAAAAATCTTTTAATTCACGGTGACCTGACTATCCTTTCTATATGTGATTTATAAAAAAACATCCTAACACCAGTACAAGCTAGACTAGCTAAGAGGGCTGTAAGTTCTTACTAGCAGTCAGAGAGTAACTGTGGATGAGATCATTTGTACAGACATAAAAACAGATACGTACTTCCTTACACTAAGGCATTCCAAGGCTTGTCTCATATCCTCTATTTTTGCTCCTGCCAAGCATAACACTATTCAATGTTCATTTTCTTTTCTGCAAATGTAAGTATCAGTTCCTCTAATAACTGAATCTCCAATTGCAAGAATAGCTTTGCTGACCAGCTCTGAAGAATGTTCAGCTTCTAATACAGTAATATCTGTTCTATCAATTGTTATGAAGTCTAGATTTTCATCACCATTAGTCTTGTTAATGCCACTGATTGCATTGTGTATTAAATTCTCATTCAGCTGGCATTGTAAATCCACAGCTTGAGTCATGTAGTCAATAATCTGTCTTTCTGTTCTTTTTTCTTACAGTAATGTTCATCAATCCTTCCACGTTCAGTTTTGATTTCTTCCTTTTCACCTGCCCCTTGCCTATTTTTTCTTCCTTCTCTTTTGGAAACATTATGCTTTTCTGTAGACTGAAGGTTTTCTGATAGAAAAATATTATCTTTCCCTGTAACCTGTGTGTTACATAACAAAACAGAATCCTTTTTACTACGTATTCTCTTTCCTTTACAGTCATTAGTCAGTTTCTTTTTCTTCCTTGTTATTTGTTGAGAACTTCTTCCTTTATTTCTTTTTTGTTTCCTTCTAAACAAACTGAATCCTCAGATTACTGAACACTTGCATCCAGAATTCTAAAGCTGTCAGTGGCATCGTCTTGTTTCATAGGGGTTGAATGGTCTTTGCAGAAAATAGATGCATCATTTCCTAAATGCGTTCTACTTGTTCTGTGTGTAACATTATTTAGTTCATCATCCCACTCATTAATATATGAAACAACAGCTCTCCAAGCCACGCCAATTGCACAAGCGCAATCATCATCATCAAGTCTAATAACAGTAAGCAAATCATCCAACGTTTGACACGAGGACCACAGATCACCAGTGTTATCAGCTGTTACCTTAAAATATGCATAGCATTTATTACACTGTACAAGATATTTGTGCATTAGCAAATCATTAATTGCATACTCATTTAAGGAATCCATATTCAGCTTCAAATTAATAGAATATTACAAAAGAAAAGATCAAAATCAGTAACCACAGAATTCAAAGAGAACTTAAATCAACTTCTATGACAAAAAAAATCACACAAGCAATATATACTAAAGTAAGTACAGTAAAGTTGTTCTGACTGTACAGGTTCTGCAAGTCAGACAAAAGCTGTAATTCCTTTACATTGTCTCTCACTATAGCTCACAGTTGCACTTCTTTTTAACAGTAAAGATCAATAATTCACAAACCAAGGTAGGATTGCTTAGATAAGCTCTGGACTTTCCTCTCTGCAGTCTGTGAGAGTTTATAGCTGTCTAGGCACCTTGGGATGGCTAGAGCTTGACTGTCTTAAAACTATCCCTTTCTAACAATCAAGACTGAAATGAAAGGTAAAACAACAAAATATGAATCAAAGTAAATCTAGTTAACAAGTTATCCCTTCTTGCCTACAAACAGTGAAAAACAGTGATAAAAAATTCAATATAAATTCAAATAAAACGTCTTACCAGTCAACTCCACAGCAAATCACAAACCAAGACAGGATTGTTTACATTAGAAATTTCTTTCTTTTTCACCTGCACATATATACATACGTGCATACATACATACATATTTCCTAAATAACCTAACCTAACTAAAATAATGGAATTAATCAAATGCACTTTCTTCTTAAATGATAAAATAGATCATTTCTTGAAAGTGCTTATGCCTTTTATTTTTTTCTGTTACTGCATCCTACTGTTTCTTTACCTTTTCTACTTTATCAATATTATTCCAAGTAACTCAAATTTGTGATCAGAAAAGCAAATGTCTTCATTTTTAGTTACATTACCCAAACCTTTACTTTTTTCTTTATTCAGCTGTAGTCACACTTTTTTAATGTACCATTCAGTAATAATAGCCATTTTTCATCCAACTCTCACTTCTTCCAATAACTATAATATTGTCAGTGTATGATAAAAAATGAGGAATTTCAACACAACTAAGTGATCTATATGCCCCCTCAATCAATATACCACTTATAACAAGCAACAACATTCAATAATACACTGCTCAAAGGGCAGCCCTGTCTTACACCTTTCCTTACACACACCTGCTTAGTAAACCATCCCTTAACCATTACTCTAACCCTGATATTATTATTATTATTATTATTATAAGCCATCTTTAATAAGTTCATGATTTTTCCTTTAAGCCTATATTGCATCAACATTTTCCATAAACATTTGTGATTCACATACTCAAATGCCTTACTTATGTCTCCCTCCATTAACTTAGCACCACTCACTCCATACAGTATGTAATCTACTACCTCCTTTACCACAATTAATAATTCTGCCTTTCAGTCCATACGTAATATTGCATCATGCATAGCATTCCTATACCTCCTTTGTAATATTTTTATTAATATTTTATAGCTGCTTTATTCAGTGTAATCAGCCTCCAGTTGTTTATATTTTTTCTCCTTTTCTCCATATAAATGTTATAATACATTCACATATACTACTTTCCTGCACCCCATTCTCAGACTATTCACTCAATCTTTGAGCAAAAAACTTTCTCAGTTGCTCATTAAATTTTTTATATACATCATAACCTATACCACCCTTCCTGTGATGAAGTCTCTTTTAATAGCTTCAGAACACTATCTTCTTCTTCTTTCGGCTTTTCCCGGTTAGGGATCGCCACAGCGGAAATCCGGTCCGATAATGACTGGCAGTGGATTTTTACAGTGTTGAGATGCCAGCTCGATGCCCAACCCTCAACGAAGGCATGTCCATTCACGCATGTCTTTCGAAGGCAACTCAACCACAGGGAAGACATACAGACTCCACACAGAAGGCGCTCCAACCGAGAATCGAACGGGAGAACCTCTTGCTGTGAGGTGACAATGCTATCACAGCACCACTGCAGCATAGATTCATCCAAACTAATCTTACTTTGCAAACTTTCAATTCCTTCTACAGAAAAATTCTTCATGTCCCATATGTTATTACCATCAGCAGTGGTATCAACCTTTTTGACATAAACGTTCATGGTATCCACAATATCTGTTTGATTGTACTTTATTTCCCTTTCTCATAGTTCAATTCCCTTATCACTTACTTTCTCATATTTTACCATTTTTGCCAAGGTATGGAGAAACCTCTTCTTTCTTTCTCCTAACAAACATTTTTGTTTATACAATTCCTCAATTTTCTTGTTATTCTTCTCATAAATCTCCCCTTCTTTACCAAAAAACATCACTATTATTTTTTGTAAACTATTCAACGTACTTTCCTACCTTTTTTCTTCTTTCCTTAGCTGCAATTTCACCATAGATATATATTTCTGCACTTTTCTTTAAATATAATCCAGCACTTAACAAAAAGCTCTCAAAGTATAATGTTCCAAATTATCCAATTTCCTTATTAATTTCATCTGACTGCAACACCTTTCCTGGTAGTCTTTTTATACATTTTCTTTCTTTCATAATATCATAGTTGTCTCTCATTTTTAATCCAAATCATAAATATTTTTTTTTTCAAATAAGTCTTCCTTTCCTTAACATCAGTACATGCATATTCCCGTTAGTCTGAATACATGGTTTCCCACCTGGTATCTACCACAATTATTCTTCTAGTGTGCACGGTGTGAATGTCTAATATGTTTATCATTAAACAAAAATGTCACTCCTGAACATCACTCATTTCCCAAATTCTATACAATTTTTGTCCCCATAATTTTTCAGCTTGAATTCTGTCTTTGAGTTATAAACTTTGTATCTTGTAAACAGTTATCAGCACATAAACCTGTACACCATTCTAACATCAATAATCTTCTCAACTTATTTACAAGACTGTTGACATTAATTGAGACCATTGTAAAATTATTACTTTCTCCTTTTTTAACTTTTGGAGGAAGTAGGAATATTCCTAAACTTTCCTTTCCCTAATCTTACCCTTTGACCTGGTAGTATTTTTCCTCTCTGGTCTAACCAGTTCTTCCACTTTCTATTCTTTTCATGACCTGATTGTTCATTTAATAGCCCCCCAAACATGTTATATGTCTAAATTTAAACTTCCTGTAAGCCTATATATATATATATATATATATATATATATATATATATATATATATATCACTTTCTTCCTCCCCACAAACCCATGATTCATTTCCAAATGTATTCATTATATGATACATCTCTCCACAGTGGTTGCATTTAACCTTTTTACAGTCTTAAATTAAATGTTTCATGCTCCCACAAAAACATTTTTTTGCTAGCATTTAAAGTATCCCTAAAACATTCCACAAATATCACACTAGCTGTATGTGCAAAACATTCTACTTTACAAACACCATTTCATACATATATCTCATCTGATGTTTTCTTAATATTTTCAATGTTATCACAATATTTAAGTAAAATGTTCTTTAATCCTTCCTGTTCTATAGCATAAATTCTGAACTGTACAAATACATGCTTTTTAAATTCATTCTTTGGCCCACAAAAATATAACGGTTCTATGGATACATGTCTTTTTTTCTTTTTGCATTCATTTAGGAATTTATACAGCAAAAAATTCAGTTTCAAATGTAATGTCACAGAAGGGCTCCCTATAGAAATGTTGGCATTTGAAATGTTGAGTGCCAACAAGACGAAAAAAGACAGAAAACACAGGAGAAGAGCGAATCTCAAAAATCACTCTTCTCTTTTAAAATTTGTTTCGCAGAGAGGCATGCAAAAACAAAACGTATTGAGTGCAAAAAAACTGCCCCTGATAGAGAATGCAGGATAACATTAAAGTGGGCTTAGCCAGAAAGGCAGATAGTCTTCTTATAAATAAGCAAAACAGACCACAGACTACCTGATATACTTGTATTCCATGCTCTGAAGTGCGCAAAGTAAAACAAAATTTAAAGCTGGAGTGAAGATGGTTAGTCTTAACAAAATTATAAGTATTAAAATTAGGATGAGATGACAAAATGGCTGAGTTCAGGCAATAATTTCTTGAACTATAAATTCATTGCTTTCATCAGTCAGAGAACTGATTGGACATGCCCAGTTGGTAAGCTTCTAAGGAGTATGAAAATCCCTAAGCTGGAACCAGGGAAAGCAGACAAAATCTCATAAAAGCAAATGCTTATGAGCAGCTGGGTAACATATGGCAGAGCAGAGCTGTAAACATAAAGGATTATGATCAGGTTTCAGATCATAACCAGTTTATTATTTGTTTGAGACATGGATGGCAAGAAATTTACCTCGAGAGTGAAGAAAAGTGATTAGTTGTAACTGATTCATATTATATTCTTTTGGCTTTCCTAAAGTCTTCAAAGAGCATAACTTTCCCTTTGATCTTGTTATACACAGAACTCATAATGCACAACACCACACCACACTGCATTGGATCTGCCACCGATTTTGTACTATCAAATGACATGCTGCTGTATCTATATATTTACGTCTTGTCAAATGACTTAGTCACTAAATAACGTACCCGACTTTGTTCATGTAGAATGAGCTCATGAAGATACAGTGGGGCAGATTTTCAGGCAAGAGATTTTGTCAGCCATTGATCTCACAGTAGGGTACAGTAACCGAAGATCCTTTTGCTGAGAAGTTCCTTCTCCCTTGAGAAAGCTGCCTTAAAGCAATAATTAGTAAACACCTTGACCAATTCCAACAACAAAAGACAAAAAAACACTCACAGAATGTAAATGTTACCCCTAAAAAGACTTTTCAATACTGCAAACCTAATAGATACTAACAAGTGTTGCACTGGGGAGGGAAGGATTTACTAATGTTTAATATGAAAGGCTGAGACTTAAACTGTGCATTTGTGTAACACTTTTATTCAGCATTGAGACACCATTGACTGTGCAATTCACAGCCTGTTACCTTTCAAAGATGTCAGTCTAAAGAAAGAGTTTTCTTGTTTTTTAAGTAAAACATTGCCAAATAGAGGTTGATGCTTAAATGTTTAGATGGTCTAATGTTCCTTAGGCATATACTTTGAAGAGTATGCCATCACTTGTGCAAATACCTTGTACTCAACTACTTATGTGAATCAGATTATAAATACATATGTTGCAAGTAGTAATAAGGTACAAGGGATGTTAACAGAATTCTGCCATTCTTGATTTTCTTTTTGTGGAAGTATTTTTGCTTCCGTTAATGCCTTTATACGCCCTGAATGTTTACTTACCACTCACATGACCTTGAACTTGCCCTCATATTCCATTAGTCCTTATGAAACAGATCCATTTCCTGTCAGCTCTTCTTCTTCTCCCTAACTGCTTTGTTCTTCTATTGCCATCTACCTTTAACTGTAGCCACCCCACTTCCTTACCTCTTATTTGTTAACAACACATGCCTAATAGTATATATTATTCAGAATGACTATTCTACATGCCCCTAAATCCAGTTTCACAAAACCTATATCCTTTCCCTCTGCCTGTAAAACCATGTGTGCTTCATTAGGTAGCATTGCTACATAAAATGAAGAACTGTACTATTTGGTGTAGCTGCATTTTTCTGTTCCCTTCTGCTCCTCCAACTTCCATTTTTTTTTTGTCACCTGGATCTGTTCTTCCCTTCTTGCTGAATTTTACTGTTTATAAATAGCCAATATTATAACTATACACTATGACAGTGGGTTGTCAAGTTATTATAGTTGGAGGACAATGCTTGATCAAAAAGGCACAGCCCAAGTGACCGACGTAGATGCCCATCAACATGGATTAAAATAAGAATTACCTATAATTCTTTCGTGGTGTGTTGCTATTATACAATGGCATTATTTTAAAAAAGAAACATCCTGCCATCTTGAAATGTTGTCATTGTGTAATGAGAATTACTTCTTGGCATTTCCAACCATCATGACTGTACAAAACAAATGAGATACAACTGAGATGATGTGTATTTGTCCAGGTCAATAAATACATTGTTGTATGGTCAGTAAATTAATTCCCACAATTCCTTTCACTGTAACGGTAGCATCAGAATGATAAAGAGGCGCAGTTTAAGCAAAGTAAAACAAATGAAAGGTGTGTGTGTGTGTGTGTGTGTGTGTGTGTGTGTGTGTGTGTGTGTGAGTGTGTGTGTTGAAAGAAGGATGTAGATTTGTAGAAAAAAGTGAAGAAATTACAAAGGAAATGATAAATATTTATATTGAATGTTACAAGCCAGAGAAGCAAAAGTAGTTATGGATATGTCCTAGAAACAATGGCTAACAGAAGATGTTAGTTGGGATAATGATAAATTATGAAAGGATATATGGAAGATGGCAAAGATGCTAGAGAGATTTGGCCTGACTGGGGATATATTCTGGCAAATGCTTTATAGGTGGTGCAGGAAGTCTTTGAGAATTTTAAACAGAGGTGGGGAAAACAGGTAATTATTATAGACGTGGAGGAGGGATGCAAACCAAATTCATATGTGGTGGTGGGCTTTTAGGGAAGTTAAGGAAATATGAGATCAAACAAGAGAGTTGTGGAGTAAAATATTTAGAAATAATGCCTTGAATGCATATACATTTTCACCTGCGAATTTTATCTGAGTTATGAAAAGCATAATAAAGATGGAAATGGGAGAAAAAATAGAAATCCAAATTGCAGCAGGTGAAATTACGACTCTAATTATAAGAATGAAGAAAGGGACTGGAAAGGTGTCTATAATATAGTAATTCATAGGTTCATAGATTAGTACTAGGCTAACTGCCCTTGCAAGCCATTCTAAGCCTAGCCCATTATCCCTTGTGAGACTCAAACCCTGAACCTTGTGTCTGTAAGGCAAATACCTTAACCATTAGGCCACCCTGCCAACGTAATGTCCTATAACTGGATGAAGAAGATTTGTCTGGGAAATACTGAGCCAACAGAGAAGTTTAAAAAAATTGTGGGAAACATTGCTATTGAATATAGACGTATCAGGGATTACAGAAGACAGTGGGAAGAGAGTACCAACTATGGCGATAGGATAAGTTGAAATTCTTTCCCTTTTCTATCACTGAAAGCTGTAGCAGGTCATTGAATGATGGCTATAAAAGAATGGGAGTCAAATTTCATCATGAATATAAGGGGGGGGCTCAAGATAAAGTTTTATCTAGTTTTTAAATTAACAATAATGGTGAAGGGAAGAGAACTGAGATCATTTGAATGCACCACCTTCTTTGGGAGATCTTTTTTTCTCCTTCTCAACATCAGATTTATTGTGGGAAAATATATATCTATATGTAGTACGACAGACGATATCTTTGTTTTTCTTATTATTTGTATGACTGTCTATTTGATGATTTTGTTAAATACAAAATTAAATATGGTTCACATATGAAATTAGTGCATGGAGAAAATGAAAAAAAAGAATGAAGATAAAAAGTAAAATAAAACAAACATTTTTGTGTTTAAAATGTAATTTATTGCATTTAAGGAGGGACATGTAATACAAAATGAAATGTTTTATTATTTTGCCACTAAGCAGTGGAAATAAAATGGCATCCACTAGTTTATAAATATTCAGTTCCTGCACTGATGGATGTTTCAATGTTTCTACTGAACGCAGTGGGATATGTCTGATTTTTACCTGCCACTTAAAATGCATTGCAGTTTTGTGGGTTTTCAATGTGTTTGATTCTCATAGCCTTCATTTGCCTACTGTATGACTCTATGCAGATCACTTAATCAGAGAATGATCCTAGGGTGTGTCTGAAAAAGGTCCATGTGGCTCAGTTGTCTGCCCCAGTTACCAAATACAAAAAAATGAGAGGTGAAAATCTTATTGGAAGCACCGTTCCTCACTGTAACAAAAGAAACAAAAGGACTAAATCAGCTGTGCTCTGCACCTGTATTTATTGTGTATGTGCAGAGAAAAAGCTACTGTATTCCTTCATCTGTTGACTCATAGTCTGATTACAATCTAGTGCTAATTCCGACTGAGATTTGTACTTTCAGTAACATCTTCTTCTATTCCATGTGTAACGATCTCATCTCTTCGTATTCTGGATTCTTCCATCTGCATCCAACACTTGTCTCTTTCTTGCCTAACAGGAGAATTCATCTCTCTCCTTCTAGCATGCAATCTCATTATGTTGCAGCAGCAGTTGCCATTATCTTTGGATAAAACAGACATTTCCACCTCCACAAAAAACAGAAGATGACTAGAACTTCCTTCCTGAATGTGTTGTACCATCAAAATCAGTGGCAGAAGTCAAAGGATACATGGACAATCAGAGGTCACTATCATGCTGGATGAAAGAAAAAATAATAATAAGAAAAAAAGTAGTTAGGATGTAATGCATACACAGATGGCAGAGAAATGGGCAAACTAAGTGGGTGACCCAGTCCTGATGTCAGTCAAAATCAATGTTTATCTGTTCTTTTATGTGCTCCCTTCAGAAATCTCCTATTGCCACAAGTTTCTACTATTAAGATTATCAGTAGCACATGTTAAATTCCTGTTGTTAAGGGGCATTTACCTAGATCTTACACTCCTTACCACTCATCCCAATAATGCACTTCTGACCTACCCTTGACTCTTTGTGGACAGCCCATGAACAATATAAATTGTTTACCTCAGTGTCAGCAGCTTCAGGGTGACATAATTAATTCCTTTCCTGCTGAGCCACTATCACTTGCTTGTTTTCATCATCTCTAAAATGTAGCTCAAGTCTTGTATCTTCTCGGCTGAAATACCTGTTGTTAACTGTACGACATAAAGGATCAACAGAGCTGATCCCAAAGGAGAACATGATTTGACACAGTAATTCTCCTGCACACCCCATAGAAGACAGAAAAATATAGATCTGTTATATTTCTCAAGATTTGACTTGAGCACAATATTGTCTTTCTGTCCTCAGTCTTGATCTTGCAAAAAGGCTTTTCTTTCTTACCTTGAAAAAGACAGATTAAGATGTAAGATCAGAACTCATCTTTACTGGGTAAATCAGTCAGGACTACATCCACTGCAAGGATGCATTTACATGAGCAAGAAGCATGCTTTCCAGCATTAAATAATCTCTGAGGCCACCAGAAGTAATCACAAAACTGGAAGGTACTGCTGTTATTTAACAGAATTGTCACAGCCAACTCATTGCACATTGAGAATGAGCGCAGTTTTTCTATTTCACCTAAACATCATTCCCCAGTGTTCTATACCTCATAATTCTTTCTAGGTCTCTCTTATAGGCTTTTGCTTACACCTGGGACAGGTTACCATGAAAGACTATTACCTTTTGGCTCAGTCCCTCAACATTAACCTAGCAGATTTGGATTAGTTATCTATTCATATCTCCTTCTGACATGAACCTGGCTCAGTCCTGCTTCACTAAGAAGTTTCTAGAGATATCTAAACATATTTGTATTAGTCAGGAGAATGCATACACACAAGTACATTGCTGATGGATCACCACTGACTGTACATGCCTACTCATCAAGGGATACTACCTGTAGGCAGTTTAAATGTAGCTTCTAAATGACCACATCCCATGAATGTAGGGCTCTAAAACAACCGTGTGATGCCAATCCACAAAGGTAAGGAAATGTGCTTTAAACGCTTTTTAAAAAGGTCTGGCAGCACAGAGAGGAGTAATACACTGAGCAGTCAATGAGCTACTTCCAGTACCGAGGGTGCAGGGTTTGATTCCTTCCACTTCCATTTGTCTTCCCTGTGACTGTCAGTTAACCAAATATTTCCCCCTTGTCTGTCCTGAAAAGGGACAATAATGTCCAGTTGGATTACTTTGACAACAAATATGTAAAATAAATCAAAGCCTAGATAAAGATGTTTTCTGGAAATGTGTCAGCTCTCTTATATATGACAGTGTAGCAACTTTCTTTGATGAAGGTCTCCAACACAATGGAGCCCTTCTGCATGTGGCCATTTACTCCCTTTCTTTTCCTTTCACAATGGCCCAAAGACAAAATAGAAAAAGGACCATTTCAAATAAGCAGTTTATCAGAAAGTTTCTATTCCAAGGTATGCAGGACATTTCCTCATCTACTGATAGATAATCCTCTCAGATTTGTCCACATGGCCACCAAATATATTATTAATTTTCTTGACTCATTAACAAGTACCTTCTTAAGAAGATTCTTTTATTATTATGGAAAGAAGCTATAATTTTGCTTGTGCAAAAATATGAACGTATTGCATCTAAGAACAGCTAATGTCTCATCTTATTCCTTAACCCCTTGACCAGGGTTCTAGAAATTAGTACATAAACTGATGCCCTTCCACTTGCAGCAGTCAAATGTAGGCTTTTATTTGACTATGCTTGGCTGCATTGCTAAGGTTGCACTTGATGAATTACCTCCTTGGGATGATGGCTATGGGTTGACCACATATGCAGACTTCTTGGACGTGTACAAGGTCTTTGAAGCCATCAGCCACAGGGTAGTGCATGGAAAACTCAAACCTCAGAGTAAATGCAGCTTTGGTGTCGTGATTCTCTAGTTATCTGTGTGACAGTCACAGAAGCTTACATGCAACTCTACCAGCTCTTTTATGCTTCTTTCTCCAGAGAAGTACCACAAACATCTCTTGAAGGACCAGTGCTTGTCTCTACCTACATTAACATCATAAACACCAATTATAGGAATAGTGACAATATCCATTAAGTGAGTATTAATGCTGTTCTCATCTGCTCTTAGAAAAATATTCTAAATGAGCTGAACCTTCAACAAACTTTCAGTCACAATTTTTTGCATGGAGTAAATTTGCCTTATAGGTTTATAGGTAGGTATGAGGCTAGCTGCACCTGTAGGCTATTTTAAGTTTAACCAGGTTCACTTATTGTGCTCAAATTAACCTATCCTATTTGGTTATATATTGGCCTTACCAATTCCATGGTTGATAATTGTATATTAACTTTAATAACTGGGATTATACAATAGATAATCTGAGGGATCCCATGCATGACATATGGCATTTAGGAGTTGCCTGTTCTCTAGTAGTACAAGGGGCAGTCCTGCGGTAAATGTTCTGTTTCCCCATCCATAGATCTAAGTCACAGTTGAATATATGGCTGGAGAGTCTGTTCCAGAGTAGCACTTTCCTCTGTAAGATATACCTGTCCCACCAAACCATTCTGTTGGTGGTGCAGAAGAGGTTTAGATTAATAGACTGAGTATTTCTAATGCCATTTGACTTGCTAATGTGCAATAAATCCATCAGTAATGGGTCAGAAGATGCCTTGTATGCCAGATACATGTCACCTGTTAGCAGTCTGTAGGATGCCGAGTGCAACATCTTTAACACCAAACCTTGGAGGTTGAAAACCAGGTCATGCTAGATCTTTCCCAGTCAATATTCTCCCATGGTTATTTCACTTATTTATTTATTTATTGCAGTTTGATTACCGGGGAAGTCCACTGGGCATGGAGCCCATTTTCAGTGGAGGCCCGGGGAGAAAATCTCCAACAGGAAACAGAAGTTAAAATTGTTAATACAATTACATACAATTACATAAAAACAATATAAAAGTTACATACATATTCAGGGACAGCATCATTGGAAATAGCAGTTATCAGCAGAGAATACATCTCAACAGTTTCAAATGCTTATGGAGAAAGATACCGGCTAATGCAAAATAAGATTAGGAGATTGATATTTAGTAATTTGAGGTGAGGATTTAGTAGAGGTAAAGTAAGGTAAAGGGGTTAGCCTGGAGAGAGGTGGCAGGATAAAGTGGGAGGAATGGGCTGAAGAGAGCAATTGCATTTCCTGTTTTGATAGAGATAAGAATGTAGGT
Organism: Protopterus annectens; assembly: GCF_019279795.1. Lineage (NCBI taxonomy): Eukaryota > Metazoa > Chordata > Ceratodontiformes > Protopteridae > Protopterus > Protopterus annectens. The sequence goes on from NC_056746.1 coordinate 932,605,595, forward strand.
GGTTTTTGAAGTTGTTGAGGTTGGTACAGGATCTTAGAGTTGAGTTGATTGAAATAGTTTAACTTTTAAGTGACTTGGCTTTCTTCTTGATCTAGCTATGATCTATGCTAATCAGATCTCCAAATTAACCTGAAAGGTAACCAAAGAATGTGATGTCATCAGTTTCTTTTCTCAAATTTTTTACATAGGGTCAGAGTGTCAACTGTCGCCATCTCTCTCAGTTCAGTGGGATTCTTCTACCTTCTTCAACAGTCATGCCCAAGTGTCAGACATGCTCTCACAAAATCTATGCAGTTCTTTGCTGGATGCTCTTGTTCCCTCTTGTCTTCTTCCTGTCTGTCCCAAATCTTCTTCACTAAATTGTCTTCTGCTTTTCTGTACACATGACTGACAGGACTGGCCTTAAACATAAGCCAACTAGGCAACTGCTTATGGACCTGTTCTTAGAAGGGTGCGCTTTCCAACTTATTTATTTATTTATGTTTTAGAACAACAAAATATGTATTTTTTTTTTTCCTCTAAAACAAATAAATAAAATGTGGTGCCCTAGTTCTTCAAAAAAACCCCGCCTTGCAGTGAAATGGGCATCGTAGGCTGGAGAGGCTTCACTTGTCTTGACCATTCAAGTCACATCATACTTGTGTTGCAAGGTTTGCGTGATCTTGCAACATTCACGATACAAGCAAAGCCATTGTACTGACTAAGGCTAGCATAACTGTGATGTCTTTTTTTTTAACTTAAAAGTATATAATATTTTTCATTAACATAATGCTTGGCCGCTCAGTCTGAAGAAGTAGAGTATTTTGTGGAATTCTGAAGATGTTTGGTGCAATACAGAAGTAGTGAGATATGTGTTATTATTATTTTTTTTCATGATGCTAGCAGTGAGAAGCCAGATATTTTTGGCAATGTTTACAGCTGCGTGATTTGTGTGGAACAACCTGGAATACTGTAGTGTGTGGCAACTTTTCTGTGTGGGCTACTAGCAAAGGGGAAACTTCTTACATAGCTATGGCATCACACCTCCTGTCTATAACTGCTGGGTGAGGGTTGGGCATACCTCTCAACTGTCCCTAATTTTGGTTCAAAAATTCTCTCTCTCTTCTCTCTCCAAATCTCTGGTAGTTTTAGTTGAAGATGTGGTTGATTACACTTAATAAATAATGCCAATAATTAGATCTATAGACTTCTTGTGCTTCAGAAATGGATGGTATTTCACATGCTCTTATTTTTTTAACTCCTCATATTAATAGTTGTAATATTTTTAAAAAGTGTAGCCTTGCTCAGTAAGAGTGTGTTGAATGGGTTCAGGGAAAACTTGAGTTGAAGGTAAAGTCTGAATTTCTTCTCTTAATCATGATTTTTGATCTGGTCATCACTAAATGAAAAGATTCTAGAAAAAAAAAAGTAAAATGCACCTCAGAGCATTTAGAACCCCCATGCCTTCCGGCCCCCAGATGCCTGGCCTCATACTCTTAGTCATTCAGGGTGTGTTGAAAATATTCAAGAGAAAAACAAAAGTTGAAGAGCTTAATTTCTTCCCTTAGTCACGATTTTGTTTCAAGCCATTATTTCATGAAAAAGTTGTTTAAAAAAACTGTAAATGCCCCTCAGAGCATTTACAACCCCAATGGCTACTGGGGTTCTTGCAGCCCCCAGACCCCATCTGATTTATTTATTTCCACCCCAGTTATTACAGTGTAGTTCATAGGTTCATAGGTAGGTACTAGGCTATTGGCCCTAGGGCCTATATAAGCCTAGCCAAATGGTACCCTGGCTTTTGCCACCCAAGAAAATTATTTTCCTGTGCCCTTGTCAAGCAGAGCCACAGAAGTGATCCCCGGGGTAAATTTCCTATCTCCCATTCAATCATCAAGATTTTTCTTGAAGAGTGCTAATGAGGAGGTTTGTTTGATATAGATAGGTAGTATGTTCCAGAGTATGGGAAGTCTCTGAGACAGGAATCTATCCCTCCAGCATGTTCTGTTTATTGTGGTGACAAGGTTTAGGTCCCTAGAGCGTGTAGCTCGGAGGGATTGGGATTTCTTTATGTGGAGCATATCCAACAGCTCTGGGTTTAACATAGCTTTGTATGTTAGGCAGAGATCGCCTCTGAGTAGGCGATATGCGACAGAGTAAAGCTGGAGTTTTTTGAGATGGTCTGCGTAGGGCATCTGTTTGACACCGGTAATCCTTTTTGTGAGGTATTTCTGTGACCTTTCCAGTTGTTGTCTTGTGAGGTACATACCAAAAGGGGCATTGTACTCTATAATGGGTCTAATGAGTGACGAGTAGAGGGGAACAATTACCTCTTTTTTTCCTGGATGAGAAACCTTTTGTGATGAGGTGGGCCATGTAGAAGGATTTCCTGACTACTGTGGCGATGTGATTATCAAAGGAGAGACTACTGTCCACCTGTGTCCCAAGGTCTCTTATCACACTTTTGGTGTTAAGTAGACTACCGCCTATGTGATAGTTCATGGGTACAGAGTTTTTACCAAAGGGTATGACAATGCACTTTTTGGCATTGAGCTTGAGGCCATGGCTATGACACCAGGCATCTGTCTCAGTGAGGCCCTTTTGTAGGATATCCACATCATTAGGAGATTTGATTATGGCTCTTAGTTTGCAGTCATCTGGGAACTTCATTAGCCAAAGACCTTCTGTGTTAGCCTGTACTTCAGAGAAGTAGATACCAAACAGGACAGGACCCAGGACTGAACCCTGTGGTACTCCACTTGTCAATGCTCTGAAGTTGAATTTAGAGTCTGCTACTTTCACAGTGTGGGTTCGGTCAGTGAGCCATTTGGCAACCCATCTTGTGACATAGGGATTTATACCTTATAGATTTATAGTCTCGGTCAGTTATGGTGTGTTACAAGAATTCAAGGTAAAACAAAGTAGAAAAGCAAAAACTGAACTGTGGAACAAGGTTTGATTCTCTCAGCTTCCATTACCTAACTGTGTGAGTCTGAGCAAGTCTCTTAACTGGACACCAGTCCCAGCTAAGTCTGAAAAAGGTCCATGGAGATCAGTGCTCTAACCCAGAAAACAAATACAAATAAATTAATAAACTTCCTCCCTTAATTATGAGTTTTGTTCAGGCCATGATTAGACATAAAGATTGTTTAAAAAAAACTGTAAAATGCATCACAGAAAAGTATCTTGAAACCCCCCAGACTCTAGTATAATGCACTTCTTTATTATGCAGTTATCAGAAAGCAGTCTTGCCCACATAAAATGGCTTGAATGAATGAATGAATGAATGAATGAAGACAGGGAAAACTTAAGAGTAACTGTGAGGAAAAGGAAGGAAAAAGTAATTTGAATGGTATAGGTAAGCTGAGATGGGGAAGCACCAGGTGGTTTGTTTGTGGGAGCGGGGTGGGTGCCATAGAGCCCTTTCGCCTAGGATGCAAGTTTATCTAAGACCGACCCTGGTGCTCAAACCACCATATCTTGTTCTGTTTCACCTTTTCTTCAATTGGAGCTAATTTGGCTTCTGCTCCAGCATCCTTATCCCGTCCCACAGTGTGCATCCTACCGTCCACCTCATGCACTTCTTCTGCACCACCTGTAGCTTCCTCAACTGCTCTGCCTTTACAGCCCAGGTTTCTATACCATATTGTAGCACACTGCGGTGGTGGTGCTGAGGTAGCGTTGTCGCCTCACAGTTAGACGTTGCCCATTCTGATTCTCAGTTAGAGCATCTTCTGTGTGGCAACATGCGTGAATGGGCATTCCTTCATTGAAGGTTGTGCGTTAGGCCCGGCAAGCCAGCATGTAAAAATCTACTGCCAATCATTAGCGGACCAGAGTTCCGCTGTGGCGACCCCTAACCAGGAAAAGCCAAAAGGCACAAACAAAATTGTAGTACTGGTCACACCACTGTTTTCTACACCTTATGTTTCAGCTTCTTTCACATTATTTTGTCATACACTAACATTGAAAGTCTATGCGAGTTGGCTGCAGCCCCTCTGATTCTAGTTTTGACCTCCTCATTTAGAGTTCCCTGCTCCTCAACCACCCCTCCCAGATACTTGAAGCTGTCAACCTGTTCCACTACTTTCTCAGTTCTCATTTTCTTCTGATTTCCTCCATTTGCCACCATTGCAACTGTCTTATCTGATCTCAGTTTCATCTCACATGCATTCAGTTTTGCTTTCCGTTCCCCTATCCTTTGTTGAAGTTCTTGCTCAGAGTCTGCCTGTAATCCCACATCATCTGCATACAGCACCTTTCTTGATCTGTCCCATCCAACTTGTTTGCTAAATGCTAATGTAGTCCATCACAAGTATGAACAGCAGTGGTCTCAGAACTGAAACCTGATGCACACTTACTTCCACTGGGAACCCCTCTGTTCCTCTGTCAGGCCACACATTGTTCATATTTGAGTCATTAGGTACTTGTACATAGCCTGCATTAATTCTACCAATGTTTATGGGACTTCAAACCACTGCAAGTCATATACTTACCCAAGTCTAGGAATGCCCAGTTGAAATCTTTCCTCATTTCTAGTTTCTTCCCATCTATCTGTCTCTCTGCAAACACTGGGTTGGTTGTGCTGCATCCTAATCGGAATCTGAAATGCTCATTTCCCATCTTACTTTCTACGACATGCATATTTGTTTCTCAATCACCCCCTCCAGAACTTTCTTGCAGTGTGTCAGAAATTTGATAAGTCCATATTGCTCATAGTTGTGGATGTCCCCTTTGTTATTGTACACTGGCACCATTATACTTATTCATCAGTCATCTGGGATACACTTTTCTCTTCATACTGCTATGAGTACCCTCAGGAGCCATTTTTCACCAGTCTCATCTCATGTTTACCAGCCCACCCCCAAGTACCCAATGTCCATGCTAGCTCTACCAGCTACTTTCTAACCCCAGTTTTTGCTGAGGGCCAGTTGTGGATCCTGAGGGTGTCCCGGGGGCTCAGCTCATTTGTGACTCCATCTGGGCAAATTTATTTTCTTACCTACCCACTTTCCTTTCCCCACCCACCATGTTCATTGTTTATGTCTGAGGGCAACTCCCTTTAGGGAGCGTATCAATGAGCATCCAACCATCTGGGATGAGCATGCTCATCCCTTCCCTGATGCCCCATTAGTTACCTCAGCTGCTAGTTGAACCCAGATCAGTTGGGCCATAGTAAGGGCTCTATCCCTCTATACCACTGGATCAGCTAATCTCTCCCAGCATCTCGATCATATCTACTGTGACCTCATCTGTGCCTACTGCTTTCCCTGACTTCATTTTCCATAATTCTGGTCTTACTTCTGTTAGGGAGGGCTCCTTCTCTTCTTTCATCTTAGGTTCTGATGGAAATACTGTTTCCATCTGCTCTAGATGTCCTGTGGACTGGTGAGCAGGTTGTTGCTGGTAGCCCTTACAAGGGGTGTCTGACCATCTTCTATCTTTGTTTTGCAACCTCTAACAAGTTACTTTCCAAACATTGGTGGAATACCTCTAATGCCTTGTTCTTTGCTATTGCAACACGTCTCTTAGCCTCTTTGTTAGCCAATCAGTATTCCTTCTCAGCCTGACTCATCTTTTCTATCACTCACTTTTTCCTGCACTCCTTCTTTCTTTTGATAACTTCTTCTCAGGCTTCTGCATTTCACCACCAGCTTTCCTTATATACCTTATTTCCATACCTGGCTCGGCCACATATCTGTTCTGTAATCCTCTAACATACTGTTTTGAGGTGCTACCATTCTTCTTCACCTTCACTTATTTCCTGTTCTTCCTGAGGTGCTCGAGTCCTGAGTAGTTTCTTGAACTTTTGTGCTTTCTCCCCAGTCAACTTCCAGGTCTTCGGCCTAGTGTCTGTTGACTTTAGGGCAGCTGATTGAGACAACCAGTGGTTTATGCTGTGAGCGGATTGTTTCACTGAGGATAACTTTGCAACAAAAGAATGTGGCATCCTTTGCTATGTCAAGAGATGTCTGACTGTTGATCCAATCTGGCAAGTTGCTATTTCCATTCTACTCCAGTGGAATGTGGTAATCTAAGTATTTGCTGACATAGACAAACTTCCTTCTACCTACAAGACAGACGTATGACACATATTTGTAAGGATCTGCATCAATATTTCCCACACACACCTGCCTGCACCAACATAGACTAGAAAAAAAGGTTTCAGGAATGTCAACTCAAGTTTGCTTATGAACAGCATCATCAAAGACATGGATGCAGATCAGCGGTTTCTTAGCTATTTGTTGTTTTACCGGAATGTTTTGTTTCTCTGATGTCCACCATTTAGAGGTTTCCAGAATCTGTAGTGAAACAAAGGCATCTCCAGTGCGTGCCTGAAGACAATCCATTCTTCACTCGTGTGATGCCTTCTGTTATGTACTCAGAAACTTACTTTTGGACACACACTGATTTTTATTTCCAGGAATCACTTCCCTTCTACCATGATTTCTTCAGCCCTTGTCATGTCTGTTCCCATTATAATTAAGAAGCCGCTTTATGTATCGACCAATATATGGAAGAAAAGAGCTTGAGCTGGTGTTTTTGTGTCAGTTTTGCTGTACAAAATAATTTATCACATTTTTGCAAAGCTGGCTGTGGACAGAAACAGTGCCAACAGAAATTCAAGGCAATGCAATGACCTTAAATGTTGACTTTTAAATGGGTAATGATTCATGGGTCGGAATAAAGATGGGAAAAAGTACATGATGACAAGGCTGTGATTGCGGAAGGCCAAAAGTACAAAAAGAAACAAGTGTTAAATGTAATGAATATGGGGTTTTGTGTGTGTGTGTCTTATGTACATGTGTGATGTGAATGTGTGCAGTCTTGACTGTTTTATGGGGAATGTAGTTAGCACTAGAAGTGCAAATGTGCACTCTGAGTGCTTTACGTGCATATACTAATTGTGTGCTGTTTGTACATACACTAACTGTGCACTGTTTGTGATTATGTAGTAGTGCACGTAAGGTGATCAAGGATTCCATAGTCACCAGGATACAGGTGTGCAGAAACAGCCAGAGCCATATGGTTGTACAAAAAGGGGCCTTCAGAGTATTTTTGGGGCAGTTGTTAAAGGAGCACAGGGTCTGTAGGATGCACCATAATTCAGGAATAAGGTAGGCAGATAGGTTTCAAGTTTAGAGTTTGGATGTAGATTGTGTTTGTGGGTTTGAATCTCATGTCCTCCAATCTGTGCTCAAAGATGTTAACATCTGAATATTACAATGCCAATTGAGTATTGTGTTAAACTAAGGTTTACCTCAAAGCTGGTCAAACAGGACAATGCACTTGAGCTTCTCCATGCTCAAATCACCATAGGGAAAATCCAATGCCGTTTCCTTGCAAGATATAGATCCCTTTCTATGACCCAGGAAACCCATTCCATGTATTTAAACTTATTGGAAACACTCACCATCCCAAACCAATACCATATTCATGGGTGACTTTAATTACCCCACTATTAATTGGGAATCATATATGACACCAAATGCACAGGCACAGACATTCCAGCATTTTGTAAAAATAGGGACAATTTTAAATATTGTCTCTGTACAAGGTAAACTTAGAAAGTTGATAGAATAACAGTGTCACACACCTGCATTAATGTCTTTTCTGAAAGGTCAGACCACAAAATGGAATGTTTGTCAAAATAAAACCTAACCCCAGCTTTAATGATTTGACACTGCAATATTCAGGAAAACCACAATTTTCTACTATTAATGACAACCAGGCAAAATTTTAAGGCCCCAAAAATCTGCAGTCTTCAAAACTCTGTACAAGCATGTTAATAGCTGCCCACTATTAATTGGGAATCATATATGACCCATCAGGCACAGACAGTCCACCATTTTGACAAAAACAATCTCCTGGTGGAATCACAAAATCAATAGTCTGTCAACAGGAGGAAGAAAATCATTTGGTCCTCACTAATATGGTGCATCACCCAACAGGATAAAAGCACTCTCATCAAACTAAACAAACAACTCAGAGGACAAATAAAATAAAGTCTATTCTGTATTTTATATAGCATATGTCATGGACAGAAGCAGGTTAACAAATAAAAAAATAGCTGGGTGCACAAGACCCAGGATTAAAAAGTGTCCAATCCTGGTAAGTGCACTGTTGCCAGGACTGGAAAAAATGAGAGTGTAGAATCTTCAAGACATGGAAGCATTCCTACAATGGGGTTGGGGCAGGCCCAGGGGGGAGGACGGCCCTCCTGTTGTAGCAGGAAGTAGTAGACCACAAAAATCAGAAAAATTGATAGGACAAAAAAGAGCCATAAAGATGATAGAGTGGACTATTGAGGATAAGAAAGAAATTATGTATTGTTACTATTATGCAAGAAGCCCAGACTTTCAGACAAAAAAAAGACAGAGAGAGAAATTATAGGAAAGAAAAATACTTCCACAAAAAAAAAACTGTCAGAAGCTTCAAATAAAAATTTTTGTTCATTAATACTTAAATTAAATAAATTAAGATTTATGAAAAACGTTATATAGACCAAGAAACATTGGGCCATTTGGAAAAAGAAGTGACTGAGGAAGTGCAAAAATATAAAGAAAAAATACAGAGACTTTTGAAAGGTATAAAAAAGAAATAATGACACGGGAAAGAAAGAGAGATCTGATATGGTGCAATATTTATGCAAAAGAGAAAGCCAAATTAGTCAATACAAAAAAAGGCAGCCCCAAAGATATTCAAAGAGAAATTCAGGTAAAGGCATTCAGATATGGAAAATTTTGCAATAAAAAAATAAGATCATAAAGAAGGAATGTAGAACAGAAGATTAGTAAAGTAGAAGTTAAAAAAAATACAAGCTGAAGTTATGGAATACCTGCAAAGTGAAGGACTTAGTGTAAAAAGTCTAACATAGCTTATATCACAGGATGATGGAGCAACGAGTCCCCAAAGTAAGGAAAAAATGGGAGGAGCAGGAGACATCTGAAGAAATATGGACATGGGAAAGAAAAAGAGATGTAATATAGCGCAATATTTATGCAAAGGAGAAAGCAAAACTAATCAATACAAAAAGAGCATCACCAAAGATATTTGTAGAGAATTACAGGCAAAGGCATCTGGACATGGAAAATTTTACAATACAAAAATTAAGAAAACAAAGAGGAAAAGTGGATTAGTAATGGAGATCTTAAAGAAATAGAAACTGAGGTTACGGATTACCTGTGAAGTGAAGGATTTAGTGTAGAAAATCTAACTGTGATAACATCGCAGCAGGAATGAGCAACTGATCCCCAAATTAAGGAGAAACCAGGGGAGCGGGAAACATCTGATTAGTTGCCTTATGAAGATACTTTGGAGCCTTATATAGGAAACCAGTGCAAACATTTAGTTGGAGCTGCACAGCAAGGGATGGAACAGAAAACTATGGCAACTCTGAGACAGTCAATGTTGTGGAGTGATAGGCCAGTGAGTTCTCATATGAAAGTACAACAGATGACACAGGATGAAACTGAAGAGAATGTGGCACATGAAAATGCTCTGGAACTTTCTATAGACTGGCTGAGGAAATGGGAGAACAAAGAATGTACCCTCATTCAGAAGGAAAATGATATAAAAAAAAGAGTTGCTTGATTTAATAGAGATGGGCACTCATATTAAGATCAATGAAAGAAATAGACTACAGAAAGTCAGTAAAACTCAAAAAGTTAGAAGTTTGATAAAACAAATGAATAAAGTAATTAGGAATGTCCATAGAGATTCATGCAATATAACAGAGGTAAACAGGATATATTACTGTGCGACTAAATTAATAACAGATAAAGTCTTACCACAAAAACACAGGGCAGTAAGGGAAAGGAACGGGCGTAACTGAATGCCACCATGAAAGTATTGAATAGAAAAAATTATAAAGCAACTAAGACAAGAAATGTCACTGTTAGAAGAGTATAGAAGAGGGAACAGATCAACAAAAATACTCAGAAAGACAGATGTAATAAAAGCAATAGGCAGTATCAGAACAGATCAAGATCTATTGTGCACTACCGCAAATAATAAACTAAAATATCAGCACAGGCAGAAAAACTTAGAAGATACAAAAATAGATATAAAGGAAAAGTACAAAATAAGCAATTTATTGATCACCCCAAAAGTTTTATAGAGAATTTGGAAACAAGGCAAGACGAATTGAAACATCATGAAAAAAAAGAAGAAATAGATACATTTTGGAGAAATATCTATGAAGATCCTGTGGTACGTACAAAGATGCTAAATAGAAGAAATAAAAGAAAGAATAAGAAGTTCAAATGTATTGGATATAAAAGGGGATTAAGTATCGGCCAAAGAGATTGAATTAAAGTTAAGAAAAGTTCCTAAATGGAAAACCCCAAGCCCAGATGCATTATTTTGCTTCTGTCTAAAAGTGTTAACATCTTTACATGAAGATTTAACCATGAGTAAGAACTATTTATATGCACACCCCAAACAGACACCAGCCTGGTTAACAACAGGAAAAACAATGCAAGTCCTACTTAAGAGTGAACCTGCAAGCTACTCTAACAATTATAGACCAATAACTCACCTTCTGACGACCGTATAAACTATACACTGGAATTGATGCCGACAGAGGTTATAGTCACTTAGAAGGAAACTCAGTCATGGCAATACAACAAAACGGTAAAAAAAATAAAGTTGTATGGAGCAAAGGATCATTTGTTGTTAAATAAAGTCATAATAAAGAACTGTAAAAAAAAGGGGAAGAATCTAAGTATAGCATAGATTGACTACAAAAAGCATTTGACAGTATCCCACATTCATGGATAAAAGGGTGCTTAAAAATGTATAAGATATACCCTACACAGATCAATTACATTGCAGTGACCAAGAAACAGTGGCAAACCATTTTGCAGTTAAGCCATGATAAAGGACAAATTATTATCCTAGGGATAAAAATTCAAAAGGGGATATTCCAGGGTAACTCTGTCACCGCTGTTCTTTTGTCTTGCCCTTAACCCATTAAGCTGTTTACTTAACAGACTAGGTTGTGGTTAAAATTTGGTTCCAGGAAAACAGCAAAGTGTAAAGACTTCTCATCTTCTTTTTGTAGATGATATAAAACTGTCGAAGTTCATCAGATGAGGAACTGAAAGCACAATTGCAAGTGGTTAAAATTTTTTCAGATGATATAAGAATGTCATCTGGTCTTGATAAATGGTCAAAAGCAACCTTTAAAGCAGGAAAGCTGCAGCACCAAGAAAACATCAGTTTGGGACAAGAATGTGATATAAAAGAACTTGAGCAAGAAGGAGTGTATAAATATTTGGGAATTGATGAAGGAACAACAATAAAACATGAGCAAATGTGAACAAAACTTAGGAATATTTTAGAAGACTAAAATTGATACTGAACAGTGCTGACATCTAGGAACAAAGTCCAAGCTATAAACCAATTTGCTCTCCCTGTCCTAACTTACAGTTTTGGAGTGATTAACTGGCCCCAAAAGGTGTTGGATAGGTTGGACAGGAAAACAAGAAGGATGCTTCATGCTCATCCAATGATTTATTTACAAAATCAGTATATACCAAGACTATATATTCCCTTTTCTGAAGGAGCTATGGGCCTCCTCAAAGTTGATTACATGCATAGATGTGCAATTGTGGGACTGCATACATATCTGCTGACCTCACAAGACCCAAACACAGTGAAAGTTTTAAAACATGAGAAGAATAAGTCTAAGATGACTTCCATGCATAGTTTAGCAGAAGCATATTCGCATCAAGCAGGAATGGAAATCAAACCAAAAGTAAATAAAATCAGGCAGCAACTGAATGTGCTAAAAACAAAAGAAAAAACATATAAGGTGAAGGATCAAATTAGAAGGCAAGAAATTTGGAAAATGCATAAATATAGTTGCAAGTATAGAAAACTCTTGGAACAACCTCATGTTCATCAGGATCGTATGCAGGAATGGTTAAGGAGAGGTGAATTTAAACCAAAAGATGAAAGGTTAATATTGACGGCCGAAGATAGTGAACTACATACATGTTGGTTACAAAGTCTATTGAATATGTGGGGAAACAGACAAATATAGGTTTTGTAAAACAGAACTAGAAACAGTTGCACATCTTGTTGCTGGTTGCGATATACTAATGGCAGAAGGTCTGTATACTGAAAGGCATAATAATGTGGCAAGACTGTTGTATTGGGGATTGTGAAAACCTTATAATATTGAAGTAGATGAAAAACAATAGAGACATGAGCCACAAAGCATTATAGAAAATGATGGAGTTTATATCACCTGGGATAACCTGTTGCCAACAGTTAAAAAAATAGATGCAAGAAAACCAGTTATAGTGGTCCATGAAAAGAAGGCAAAAGTAGCAGTGATCACAGAAATTGCTATACCCAGTGACTACCGTGTCTTACATAGAGAGAGACACAAATCATAAAATACCAGGAGTTTCAGGCAGAAATCAGGGCAATGTGGAAGAAGGATACCTAGACAATTCCAGTAGTAGTAGGAGGGGTGGGTCTTATAAAAAATAATTTACAATTGTACTTAGATATGTTACTGATACATGTAACTCCATATGAACTGCAGGAGTCATTACTGAGCATATTTCAGGTGCTGTGAAGAGCACTTCTGGCTAATGTCAAAGATTAAAACAATACTGATTTCATGAACTTGAATCATACAGACACAAATTGGGGCCATTCCCAAAATGGAATTAAAAAGCCAAACGATTTGGAGAAATTAATAAGCCAGAATGGCACAGGAAACCTCCAGATAGTGAATCTAACCCAGTTTGGTTTCATCAAGGGCAGGTCATGCCTACTCAACCTGGTGGACATTTTTGTGTAGGTCACCAAAGCAATGGATGAGGACAAAATAGTCCACACTGCCTATCTTGACCTAGCCAAGGCATTTGACACAATCCCCCACTCAGGCATTGTTGACAAACTTAAGAGATTAGGTACGATCACTTATATAACCTGGAGGACAGTTAGCTGGCTTAGGTACGATCCCTTATATAACCTGGAGGACACCCAGCTGGCTTAGGTACAATCCCTTATATAACCTGGAGGACACCCAGCTGGCTTAGGTATGATCCCTTATATAACCTGGAGGACAGCCAGCTGGCTTAGGTACGATCCCTTATATAACCTGGAGGACACCCAGCTGGCTTAGGTATGATCCCTTATATAACCTGGAGAAAAGCCAGCTGGCTTAGGTACAATCCCTTATATAACCTGGATGACACCCAGCTGGCTTAGGTATGAGCCCTTATATAACCTGGAGGATACCCAGCTGGCTTAGGTATGATCCCTTATATAACCTGGAGGACACCCAGCTGGCTTAGGTACGATCCCCTGTATAACCTAGAGGACAGCCAGCTGGCTCACTGACATGACCCGGAAGTTAGAACTGAGGAGTCCACTTCTACAAAGAGGCCAGTCACAAGTGGAGTCCCTCAGGGATTGGTCCTGGGACTGCTTCATTTTGGCATTTATTTATATAATGTTAAGGCTAATGTCAATGGCCTCTGGCTGGCTAAATTTGTAGATGATTGCAAATTAGAAGCTGTCATTGAATCCCACACTGACACAAATTTTCTCCAGGAAAGGCTGACACAGACAAATAACTGATGACAGAGCCACGGACTAAAACTAAATGCCATGAAATGCATAATGGTATCCTTTGGGAAGTCATCCACCCCTGATAACTATCATATTGACAACACACACTTAAAAATGACCCAGTAGTCAGGGACTTGGGGACACACATAGTAATCTAACCTTTGACCAACACATGTCTACAGTAGTGAGGAAATCATTCTATGCTGTGCAACTTATAAGCAAATGTATGGCATCTAGATCCAGGGGAGTCATCGTTCCACTGTATTCGGCATTCATCAGACCTATCATTGAGTATAATGTCTCCTTTGGTATGTACCCAACCAGGTGCATCCAACAATTGGAATGTCCTCACTAAATGAATACAGGAAATAAGTAACATGTCCTATGCAGACCATCTCAAGGGTATATCCCTGTATTCTGTCTTCTACAGGCTGCTGAGGGAAGATCTATGCCTGGCATACAAAGCATTGTCAAACTCCACCCTGATGGAGCTACTGCATATCCATAAATTACCCGTTCTAAAACCTTAAACCTTGCCTGTAATATGTGGGTGAGGCAGTGGTTCGGTGTGCAGCAGTTAGTGTTGTCACCTCAGAGCAAAAGGTCCTCCAGTTCAATTCTCGGCTGGAGTGCTTTCTGTGTGGAGTCTGCATGTACTCCCTGTTTTTCTGTGGGTTTTCTCCAGGTGCTCTGGTTTCTTCCCATATTCCAAAGACATGCATCCGGAGTGTTTCTCCCTTGGCTTCCACTGAAAATGGGCTGTGTCCCAGTCAGACTTTCCTGATAAACAAATGTTAAAAATAAAAAATAAGTAAAATATAAATAGGACCTGTTGGAGACACAAGTATGTATACCAGAGACTACCCCTTCTCTGGAACAGGTTCCCCATCTATGTAAAGCATAGTCCATCCCTAACTCAATTCAAGTGTAACTTGGACAATTGGATGGGAAACAGGAAATTCATCCCTGGTTTGGCACCTATGTCTCTAATTGACTCAGGCATCCTCTAAATGGTTCATCTCCTAGGTCCCTGCTTGTAAATGTTTCACCCCTGCTTACACTTATCAAAGGTACCAGAAGTTGTCAAACATTTGGGATGCGTAGCTAGGCTTAAAAAGGCCCTTGTGGTTGTTAGCCTAGTAAACAGCTATGAACCTATGATCCTATCATGTGATTTCTAGAAGGTGCCTCCAGGACAAAGCAGTTGCACAACAAATCGGTGTATGTTAGAGTGATCCAGGTGGGTATATCAAGGCTGATGGCTGCAAAACTTGGAGATGTCATCAATTCACTAATGACAGACATATGCTTTGAAAGAACAGAATCCACACAAACTGCTGATGGCAAGACCATGGCTTTAAGCTCATTGCAAAAGGAATGCAGTATAGTTATTTTTCAGAAGCAGGAACATGTCTGTATCTACCTCAGAAATGATACCCCAATCAAAACAAGTAAGTAAATAAATACATTCTTAAGAGATTCACATACATTCATGGACTGAAAACTCCCTTTTAATCACCATGTACTGTGTTAACTGTCATTAGGAAATCCTTATACTTAGTGCAATTAATTACTAAGGGCATATGCTCTATGTCCAGGGAAGTTATCTTCCCTCTCTACTCCTCCATTCAGGCTCATAATAAAATATAATGCCCCCTTTTTTGTATCACTCCAGGCATATATATTGTCCAACTGGAAAAAACACAATATTTCCTCACTAACAAGATATCAAGTATGAACTGCCTGAGCTACCCTGAATGTCTAAAATCCCAGTCACTCTACTCCATCTCCTGTGGACATCCACATGGTGACCTCTGCTTAACTTGTAAGGCTGCAAACACTCATGTCTTGCTTGAGCTTTTACATATTGTTAAAAACAGGTAGTACCCCAATACTCATTTTAGGGATCTATATCCACATTATAATGTTAACAGAACCAGTAGGCAGGACAGATACCTCTCCCAATGCATCCCCTACCTATGGAATAAGCCACTTCTCTATATCCAACAAAGTAGCTCCCTAACCTTTTAAATCCTACTTCACTGAGTGCATTGGAATCTGTAAATTTAACCCTGGTCTAGCCTATTAGTTCATTTTGGATAATGGGAGCAAGTAGTGGAAATTGTAGTTGTTAGTCTCCAAATGGCCTGGTCAGCTGATAGCCTAGGATATGAACGTATGAGCCAATGAAGGTTTTGTCTCATTACAACATCTGGCCATGTAACCAGAAAGGACACTTCATCTGCAACGTTATGAAGGCCATGGCAGGTAAGTATCAAGTTAGTTATATTGCAGTTATCAAATGTTCTTAGAGCCTGGAAGTAACATTGCAGGATTGGCATTAGAATGAGAAATGTCTTATAATGAACTTTAGACATTTTGTGTGTGGGTTGGGGGAGGGTTGTAGGATGCACAGATTGCTGCTATGATAATATCTTTCTGTCCTTCATCAGCAGCTTCTTCCACTTTTGTGATCATAGCTCATCATGAAAAAATGCATTCTGTAGGTCATTCACACTCTACTACTGTTAATGTCACACATTGTGCTTTATTTTGTCAAGATATGTAAATGACCGTGTCATTATACCACCACATTCTGTGCATGTGACAGTTCTGCACTAACCAAAGGATAATGGAAACACTGGTTGTGCTTTGTTTTTCTGTAGTGCTCTGGTCCTGCTGCATTGCAGATCACCCACATCATAGATCATATCAAAGTAGTTTAAGCCCTCAAGTGGCAGTGCATTTGTTAAATGGTTACATGCCTCGAAGATATCTTAATTGGAGGGCATGTCAATGCAATTTGCTTCATCGCTTCAATCCCAGTGTGAAGCCAGTGTCCATTCTTTATTCATTGGTCAGTCCATAATACTGCGACTGCCACCATATACATTTGCAGTATTATGGGCTATCCAAGGATCATTGTAATTGCTACCCCATGCTCTGTAGTAGGGGAAGCACACCTTTCAACTGTCCAGATTTTCTCAGAATGTCCAGATTTTTGCCTCATATTTTTGGTCTGTTCCTCATGAAACATTGTTCAGAAAAATGCATGCTAAGACAAATCCTGTTATTCTAGCAACTTTCTAAGTTTATAAGAGCAATATTTAAAATATGCCCCTATTTTTGGGACCTTGTCCCCCATTCTGTCAGGCTTTGTCCAGGTTTTTTGCTCTAAAAAGTTGAGAGGTATGGGGGAAGATACACCCATGGTGGCTACACTCTGGGAAGGTGTCCTTCACACCTCTGAACATGTCTGTTTCAAAACCCATGATGGTACATTGTGGGAATAAGGACAGCTATTCCACCTTTCTCATGTCCATGTCTGAATCGAAAAGTATATCACAGGCAGCTTGTAGTTTTCTGGACATGAGAGTAATGCTAAGTGGCAGCAGATACCTGTTGTCTCCACACCCCTCATATCCATAAATAAAATATAATTAGCAACATGTCCTACTGGGTATGGAGAAGTGTGCAGTGTCATGCAGGTTCTCCAGGGTGGTGAAGACCTAGCAAGATATCATTTGCTTCATTCTCAATGATGCTGTATAGGAATGTGCCCTCCCACAATGGAAACATGGTCTTCCGGAAGACCTTTATAAGGGCAAGACTATCCAGTGGGTGCTTAGTGTGCTATTTTTTGCATAGAGCACATCTTGTGCCAGGGATTTGCATGTAGGCAGTGTTTGCACTACCTTGTCACTCACATACTGTAGAGTGTCTTGGTCAGACTTGCAGATGACATCTGCTGTTTGAAAACTGCCATAGCTAGTCAAGGACATTTGTAAACGTCATGTTTGCAGAGTCTGGCTTATGATGGTTCCTGGTGGAATTGTACAAACTCTTCACTATCCTTAACTCTGAGGGTGATGTTTTCCTTTCCAGATTTCTGGTAAAGCTTCCCCTCTGACACATTTTCATGGTAATGTAGGTACTTTGTGATGTACAGGCACTGGGTTTGCTTTCTAGGATGACCTGTTTAAGCCTGGTGGTATGATACAATAGCCATTCGAGGTTCCCTCCTCTAAATCAGAGATTTCTATCTTGTGGTTATTATGACTGCAGACAGAGTCCATCTCCTTTAAGGTCATTCCCACTGGTCTAAGGATGAAGATCACTTCCTGGAATGCATAACTTATATATTCCACCCTATACAACCCCAGATATCTCCTGCTCCTGTAGTGTACAGCAACTGTTCTGTGGGATACGACCCCCCCCCTATATCTCCTGCTCCTGTAGTGCACAGTGTCTTGGATAGTCCTCCAGAGTAATTGTAGAGACTTTGAGTAAGTCTTTGTACAGCCAGCCATTATGTCTCTGTCACTGTATTATCATGGTCCTTCCCTCTTGAGGTCACTCTCGAAAAACAATGCTGGTTCATTGGCTTTAAAGTTATTACAAAAATACAATTAATTAGTCACTCAATTAACTAATACATAAATAATAAATAAATATATGCCTGAAATTTAGGATTATAAGGCTCATTACCTCAATGTTAATTTTATTACTGTATCTACTGTTGCATTTCTAACAGTTGGTAAAATATGATTATTTCAACCTACTAAGATCATACTCTAGAAGTATTTTTTATATGGGACAAGTAAATGCAAATAAAATTATCATAAATTTATACAGGGATCTGACAGTGACAAACATAGTTTGTGGTTAATTTATGCATCTTCTTATTCAGTGCTTTATAGTGTAATCCATCAGTACATTATGTTTCTTTAACTGAATGCCTAGAATTTTTGATAATACGGATCCGGATTCCATAAAGCTTCAGGTCATCCTGAAAAAAGGTTGCAGGCCTAACAAGACGAAGTGGGTGAACAAAACTAGCTAATTAATTAAAAGATAGATGCAGTCAGATCCGTGTCCATTTTGCAGCCATTTGTGGCATCCTTTTACCTTTTAGTTTTGACTTCTACCTTACCCTTATGCAAGTATATTCTATTAAACAAATATGCAGCTCTAAATGAATGGCACAAATGCAGGACAGGAATTAGACATGCTCCCTGGCCTTTGTCCCTTCTGCCACTGGCCTGTGGGTCACACACGTTTAATGTATGTTTAACCAATGGCCTCTTTCCCAAATGACAGGCCAGCTTCTGTGAATAACCAGAGGAAACCATTAATTAGGAAAAATACGTAGAGAAAGAAAGTTTAACCTTGTGATATAATGAATGCATTTTTAAAAGAACCTTAAATCTACAGTTGTATATTATGTGTCATCTGACAGCTTAGATATTTGTAGCATTATATTTACAGAAGAATAACAAGTGCTCAAGCCGCTTTTAGCAATTTATGTTTTCTGACCATTCAAGGCCTCAGACCAGGAAGAGCGTATATTTCCTGTGTGGTTTTGGACTGAGCGAGAAAAAGCTGTCATCTTTAGATGCACATATTTCTCTCCCTCCTCAGTTAGTCTGCAGTTCCTCTCTTGCAGAAGAGTGAGAAAAGACGTATTAAATACTTTGAAAAGACTTGTTGAAAGTGCCGAGCCAATTATTTTGGAAAGTGTCTCCAGAAGCAGAATGTTTCTTTTAGCCTTGCTCCTCATATTTATCCAGGCCAGAACAGTAGGTAAGAATATTTTTTCGATACTGTTTTAAAAATATTTGAAGGATGTAAATTGTGTCCTGTATATTGTTAGTTTTCCTTTTATATATCAATGTTTTTATTAGTTTATTTTGATATCATCTGCCTTCCAATTGGAATAAATCAGTACCAAAATAAAAAGGGGGAAGTTATTCTGCATGTTCAGAATATGATGCAAACTGAAAAAAATGGATGGGCAGGGTTGAAATGGAAAGAGCACTGTTTATATTAGTAACGGAAATTTGAGATAAAATTGTGAAAATGAAAATACTGTCTTGAGCCAAACCAGAAATGGCCTCTCAAAGTTAAATGAGAACTGACTATTTTAGCATCATATTCTGCGAGGAAATTGTGTCATAAAGGGAAAATAGATGCCTAAAGTAGGACCTTTCTTGGTACAGAACTAGCATATGCTCCTGACGATAATGACTAGAGAAGAGACATGATGCTCCTAAGCAAGAATGGCAACTATAACCTTCCAACATTCCAATATTTTAAAATAGTTAATAGTTATTAAAATATGACTATACTGCTGTTTTCTTAATTTTTATTTATTTTTGCTGATAGTAATGTGTACAAATTCCGGTTCAGTACTATAAAGTTTACTGCTGTTAATTAAAATATTATTCATTTATTTTGTCATATCTGTTTAACAATGTTATTGTGTTGGTGGTGGTTAGGTGTTATTTTTGATTACAGTGTGTACAGGGTCTATGGATATTGTATAATAGCTGTTAATGGATAGTTTACGTTTCCTTGAATTGATTTCTATAACGTCTTGGCTTGTATATGTTATGACAGTTTTCCCCTACTATGTCTAAGAACATAATGCAAATGAGGTGTTAAACCAGAGTCAGAGTTTTTAACTGGTGTAATGCTGTATAAATATGTGTATTGGGTATTATGTATAACAGGTGTCATGAAATGAAGCCTTTCATACAGTTTGTATTAGCAATTTGGATATGGAACCTGCGTCCATTTTACTTTAAATGGTGGCATATCAGTTTGGATCACTTCATTCTGCAGGAAATGAAAATTACAGATTTAGCATTGTTTTCCTGTTTAAAAAAATAAACTCTCTAAACATTAACATTTTGATATCCATCATAATTACAATCTAGATTGTTTAGTTATTGCAAGTATAGTATAATGTATATATAAATGTGTTTTGTCCCCTAGAGATAAACTAAGTTTGTGTGACCTTTCAGAGCACATGTTGCCTCACTTAGTGGACATAGCTTTAGTTAGACTGCAGAACATCAGGAAGCCACACATACTTGGAGAAAGTATTCACTGCACTTTATTGTGCTTGGGTACCCTCCTGTCCACATCAAGACATCATAGTGGTTTCTGGAAAATGTTCTCACTTATGAAATAAAACTTATTCCTCTGGTCTGTCAGTACATTTACATGGCTATTGCTACATGTGGAGGCATTTTACGTGTTTTCCATATTATGAATCGTAATTATGTTATCAGGTAACATTACATTTAAATGTCCATTATTTATCTTGTTTACCATTCAGCAATCTGTTTTAATTATTATGAATATTCTTAAGCTCTGTCCTCTATGATAATAATATCATTATTAATGCTTAACGGTTAAATAAGGTTTGTAATTCTGCTTTGCATGGCGACTCAGTTTATCTTGTGAAATTGCTATATGGATTGTTTTGGGTTATCAGTTAAGAGATCCAGGAATACTTCACTGTTATTAATAACAAAAAAAAAAACTCGCTCACATGGGGGAAGCAAGAAGTATTATTGTCTCCAACTGAATAATGGACACAGTGGCAGGATGCCATTTGAGATTTAAGTTGCAGTTTTCTAAGACGTGTCATTGTACATTTGATTTTCATTAAAACAACAAGAAAAATGTACATACAGCATCACCTTTGTCATATCATTTTCATTAAAAAATATATATTGTCATATGAGGAAAATATGCAGTGCTCAAAATTAAAGAAGTTTTATATCTTAGAATGAAATTAGGCTTGCAACACATCCTGAGCAGTAATATATGATAGGGTTTCAGGCACATAATGCTGTAATTCTAATATCTTTAATCCTATGATTCCTTAGATCATTTCTTGCGTACATTTCTATTTTGAATATATTTAATGTTTGGTGTGTATAAAACTCAGAACCCCAGATGAATTTGCCTTCTGTTACTAAGAACTAAAAACTCTTAGGACCAAACCAATAATAAATAAGTGTTTTGAATATATTGAGAATAGAGGCCTTCCTGATTTCTGCTGGGGTGCCTTCTGTGCGGAGTCTGCATGTCCTCCCTGTGGTCGCGTGGGCTTCCTCCAGGTGCTCCGGTTTCATCCCACATCCCACAGACCTGCTTTAGGTGGATTGGATACTCCACATTGGCCCTAGGCATGAGTGCGTGCATGTGTGTGCCTTCCGTGGAAGGTTGGGCGCTGGGCTGACAACTTGACACCGTAAAACTCCACTGCCAATCATGAGCAGACAGGTGATCTGCTGTGGCAACCCCTAAATGGGAAAAGCCAAAAGAAGAAGAAGAAGATGCCTTCCTGATTTCTATAAGTAGATCATTCTGCAGTTTCCAAGTCCTGTAATGAAAAGAGCTTTTCCCCAAAGAAGAATCTCTTTGCAAAGAAAAGAAAAAAAAAAAACAACCAAACAAACAAAAAAAAAAGACCAATTATTTCTGATACCCCAACTGTGTTGAATAAATTCAAGACCCAACGTGGCTGATAATACAAAATTATTTAAACATATTTGAAGACTCAAGAGGTCAGGATTTGGAAAAAGAATGGAAGAGTAAACTGAAGCATGTTTGTCTGACTGATGGACAACGATAAAGTGAAAAGTACAAGGATGTAAACTAGGTCCTGTTTTGTCTAATATTTTTTTTCCAATTTTCCAATGAGCACTCTAATTGAGTCAGCATGCAGACCTTTTAAAAATAATAAAAATTGTGACAAGTGATTACTTTAAGAAAAAAAGGCACTGTTTGAGTAAAAATAAATGAAATATGCTTCAACATTAAGAAATGTAAATTAGTGGACATTTGGAAAGGAAGCGTAACATATTGTTGTAGTCTAAGAGGAGAATCTTTGTAAGCGGCTAAAGATGAAAAAAAAACTGAGATTATTACAACACGTTCCATCAAACTCCAGTCAGCAAAAACAGAATCAGAGGTCTATAAATGCTATAGTTCTAATACATGAAGCTTTGGTAACACTTTAGCTTGGTGCAAAAATACAGTCACTATCATATCAGAATAATAGAATGCGTTCTTGATAAATGCAGGGAAGATACTTACAGCCTCCACCACATTAAATAACTTGCCCTCTAAGCATCTTTTTTTTTACCCAAATATATCTGTCCTGTCAGCTCACATTATCCCATGGAAGATCCTTATTCAAGATGTGTTAGTTTTTAACTAGCATGCCAGTACAGACTGCTTTCCATGCAAAGAATATTTCTAAAAATGTAACAATGACTATAGCAACTATGGTAAATGAGCAAAGGAAACAAACTGAAGTCTATCTTCTTTGGAATATAGCAGAACTAGATACATGTCAGATATTTGGAAGATTAGGCAGAATATATTTCTAAGAGATTATATAGGGATAGAATTTACTTTACGTTTTCTGGAACAAGAAGAAAACAAATAACCTTGGTAATTTTAAGTTCATTTAGAAACTAAAGATATTGGTTTGATGGTGAACACAGTGACAGATCTATATTGTATAAAGTAAATGAAGAAAGTTAACTTCTTTCACTCTTCTTGGGTGATTCTCATTATAGTGATGGGAAATATGACTTTGAATGATCACAGGACTTGCAACAAGAACATAATCCTGTACAGAGGCATGACTAGGATGGGGCAAAGGGGGTGGCTGCCCTTGGTGTAGGGGTGCTATAGGCAAGAGCCTGTTGGGTGCTTGTGCAGTACAATACGTATTTAGGAAGCCATGAGGATATTGTGGCTTTTTTACTTTATTTTATGCATTTGTTTAAAAGAAGTGAATGCTGACACTGCATTCTCAATTGCAGTGGCAGTTAAAAGTGATAGAACTTCTAGTAACTGTAGTTACAACTCAGCTGTACTTACAGAAGACCTTTTTTTTGAGGTGGACTACAGTTTGGGAACTTCCCATGGTGCCAGATAACCACTACATTTGTTACATAGATCCTCATAATAAAAATAAGCATTTTTCTAAGAAATTAATATTGTAAAGGAACCCATTATTGTTAGTCATCATTTATCAGATGTCTGTGATTTACAGACAAGCACTCTGTAGGTGCACAGCATTAAGTAGCCAGCATCCCACAGCACAACAAGGCTCATGGCTGCTGAGACATGTAACAGGGCTTCCATTGCAGCAGTAGTCCAAGAAAGGGAGTGCATACTAAAGTAGTAAAACCACATTCTGGAGAGAAGCAATATTAGGTGGGTACAGTAGAGGAGTCCTGCTAGCAAAGTGCATGTCATCTAACTGTTGAACATCACAAGAAGGGGCAGGTAAATGTGCTAGAAGCTATGTGTGATCACATGTGCAAAGAGGTGCCTCATCTCTGCCACAATGCACTGGCAGACAGCCCAAGAAGGGCCAACACAGTAAAGTGATGGTGCAGTGGTAGCATTGTCGCCTCACAGCAAGAGGTTCTCCGGTTTGATTCTTGGCTGGAGTGCCTTCTGTGTGGAGTCTACATGTCCTCCCTGCATTTGTGTGGGTTTTCTTCTGGGTACTCTGGTTTCCTCTCAAGTTTCAAAGACATACATTTGGACACAATACCCCACTCGAAAAACTTACCAGCTTAAATGTAAACCCATATGTCACAAGATGGGTTGCAAACTGGCTTAAGGACAGAACCCACAGGGTTAGAGTTGCTGGCACTGTGTCAGACTCCAAGCCAGTCACAAGTGGTGTCCCACAGGGCTCGGTCCTTGGCCCCCTATTGTTTGGCATCTACTTCTCAGAAGTACAGGCCAACATGGGAGGACTTTGGCTGACAAAGTTTGCAGACGACTGCAAACTGGGCGCCATAGTGGAAAGTGTATCGGACATGGATATCCTTCAGAAGGGACTCACGGAAACAGATAGCTGGTGCCAGAGCCATGGCCTGAAGTTAAACGCCAAAAAATGTATAGTCATACCCTTCGGGAAAAACAAGGTAACCCCAAGCTACCATATAGGTGGCAATCCACTAAGCACAGAAGAGGTTATCAGGGATCTGGGGACCCAGGTTGACAGTGGCCTTTCTTTTGACACTCACATTGCTAAAGTGGTTAGAAAGACCTTCTACATTGCCCACCTGATCATGAAGGGATTCACATCCAGATCTAGTGAGGTCATTGTTCCACTGTACTCTTCACTTATCAGACCAATGATCGAGTACAATGCCCCATTCGGGATGTATCTCACCCGACATCTGCAGCAATTGGAGAGACCCCAAAAGTTCCTCACCAAAAGGATAAAGGGACTCCAAAATCTGTCATATGCTGCCAGATTGAAGAAACTCCAGCTCTATTCAGTCGCATACCGTCTGCTCAGAGGTGACATGTGCCTGACATACAAGGCCATGTCCAACCCGAATTAATGGACATGCTCCACCTCAAAAATCCAAATCCACCAAAACCACTAGAGCAAGCGACTTAAACCTTAGCACGCTATAAATAGGACGTGCTGGAGGGATAGATTTATCACTCAGAGACTCCCTATGCTGTGGAATAAAATCCCGGTCCATGTGAGGCAGAGCACCTCGCTGACTCTGTTCAAGAGAAATCTAGACCTGTGGATGGGAGATCATAGGTTTACCCCGGGAATCATATCTGTGTCACTGCTGGACAGAGGCACAACAAACTAATGGGCACAGTATTTTTTCATATAAGGGGTGGCGTAAGCCACAAAAATTTGGGCTAGGCTTATAAATGCCTTAGGGCAGATAGCCTAGTATAAACCTACGAACCTATGAACCTATGAGTGTTTCTCCCCGAGCCTCTGCTGAAAATTGGCTTTGCTCCAAGTCGGACCTTCCCAGTAAACAAATGTTAAATAAATAAATAAATAAATAAATAAAGTGCCAACCCAGTTCATCATATAAATGGAAGAAAAAGGGAAGATATGAAATTTAGAAAAGGGGGAGAGCAAGCAGCAAAACATACACATGGGTAACCATAAGAGCTAACAGGTGGGAACAGAGCCAGATCCAGCACTAGGTGACCTAGGCAGCTGCTCAAGGCCCATATTATCTGGAGGGCCTTGTGTTTGTTGGTAGGGGGGTGTCTGTGATCAAAATAAAAAAAAAAACTTTGGTAAATAAAAAAAAGCCCCAGCATTAGGACCTCGAGGGAAGCCCTAGAAACCTCAGCATTAGGACAATGTCCTAGCATCATCTGTACAATCTGTGAGAGAGAGAGATTTGATTTTAGGTAGAAGATGGCAAGAACTGTAGAAGTATATGACATCTGCAGTAACAG
This sequence comes from Protopterus annectens, assembly GCF_019279795.1. Classification (NCBI taxonomy): domain Eukaryota; kingdom Metazoa; phylum Chordata; order Ceratodontiformes; family Protopteridae; genus Protopterus; species Protopterus annectens. Next base: position 932,631,230 of record NC_056746.1, read on the forward strand.
AGAGATATACAGACCAACTGAAAGTAAGCCTTGACTGAGTATGGATGCCTCATAATGGAGAGATATGCAGAGAGCGTGGATCTGTTCTGGTGAGCGCTATTTCTTTACAGCAATTGGAGTTTTGTCCATGTGTGTGTGTGTGTGTGTGTGTGTGTGTGTGTGTGTGTGTGTGTGTGTGTGTGTGTGTGTGTGTGTGTGTTTGTGTGTATAATGCTCCAGTTAGGGGCACTGTCTACTTAAGTGACTTTGCTCAGAGTCAAGCCCTAAACTTTAATAATTATTCGCAGCCAAGTGCCTTAAGTCTCCAGATCAATAGACCTCATTTAATTTTGTGTGTGTGTGTGTGTGTGTGTGTGTGTGTGTGTGTGTGTGTGTGTGTGTGTGTGTGTGTGTGTTTAAATCACTAAGAATTTCAGTCTGTCATTGCCAGTCATAGAGTTTCATAGCTGTGTTGCTCTGTGCCAGGTAGCACACTTGCTTTTGCTGCAGAAGGCCATGGGTTCTCTTCTGACACCAGGATAGAGTAATTGCTGACACTGCAATGTGGCATAAGAGAGGTCCTCTTTTGGGTGAGATGCCTAGTAACTATGATCATGTTGTCAGTTTGCCATCCGTTCCCTATTGCATATCACCAGGAAATCATTTTTTAATATAACATAGGCAATTTACTCTGTAGATGAAGCAGTGAAATACAAAGTTGTTTGCTAACAGCAACCTTTTTATTAGTTACAGTTCTGTTTAATGTGGAATTATTCAAATAACTTCCACTTCTGCAGAGATTGTGCACATTGACTGATATTGGTGGATTGTAATGACAAAAATTTGAGTAGCCTTTTACGGCTGAAGTGTTGTGAAATGGGCAGTTTTGTCATTATTGGTTCATATGTTTTGTTTCATTGCTTAGTATAAAAATGTTCAAAACTACAAATTTAAAACACACTCTAACAAGTGGTGCTGAATTAAACATGGAATACAATTTAATACAATTAGGAAGGTGTATCAAAGAACACATGCATTTATGCATGGTCCTAAAAATATGTGAAGGGGGCCCACATTTTGAAAACAGCCCAAAAGTACACAATCTGCCACTAGCCAGATGCATTTTCTATGAATGTGGGTTTCATTGCAGTTTCAATGAATGTAAGTTTCAAGGAGAAAGAAGTTTACTGTTGCTCATGCTGTCAGTTTTCATTATGTGACTGTATTGTTTTGTTTAGCAAATGGCTTTCAGTGTTTGTGCTATAAAATTTGAAACAAATGTTTTAAGTTTAATCCAAATATCTGTAATTATTGTAGAAGCAAAGAGGAAAATAGTTTGCACATTGATAGGTTATAACCATGTTTATGGTAACTGGGGAGAAATAGCCAAGTAATGGGACACTGGAATGGCTGTGGGGGGGTGTGATCCATTACCCTGCCTTGGGCCCCATTTCACCATGATCTGGCTCTGGGTGGGAGGGGGAAGAAGGTCATATCTATGAGGAATGGTTGTAAAAGGAGTAGAGAAAGAAGGGAAGGCAGCAGAGATAGACAACCATAAAACACGGACAGACAGAGGCAGTACTAACACAAAATATGGTGGGCATATTGGATGGACACAGACATACAGAGGCTGGACATCGTGTGACTGGGGGAACTAAACAGCAAATAACGGGAATGGCACATAAGGTAGGGAAACACTTGGATGGATGATAGGTCAGCAGGGTACTAGTTGGTTGCAGGATGGCCCAGAGTGCAAACCACACAGACACCAGTCACTTCTGTTATGTGCAAGCTGCACCTCCAGGGATCCATTGACTGCTGCATGTCAGTCTCATGGCTCGGACAGTTGCATCACTCCATAGATAAGAGGCAGGTGCTCACTTGTACCTAGGGCAAGATATGTCTTCACAGCTGCCACTAGGAGACCACATGAGACCCTTACAAGCCACTATCATAAAAGAAGCCCCCCCACAATAACTAATAAGTAAAGCCACCAGTGAGCCTTCCAGGTGCTCTCCATCAAACTGTTAAGAGGTGGACCTGGTGGCCACTGGAGACCATGCATCAGAAGAATCAGGCAGCACATTTTGGGGTGTCCACCACTGCTGCCTACAACCACAACTATGCCTGCTGAAGGAACAGAAAAAAAAAACATTGGTGCACACGTATATTATGCATAAACCTGCAGCTGCACAGTGTAAAAGTGCACATAGCATATGCACATGGCTGCAAGAAGAGGCACATTTGCTTCTTGCAACATATGTCCATGTTATACCTCTCAACTGCTTTGCTCAATAATTCCAGGCAAAGGGCTAAAGTCCAGACAAATTTTAAATATCCATGTAATTTACTTAAAACATTAATAGAAAAACAGGTTTTGTTGATTTGTATCAGCATAAATTTTATGAGTATAAGAAGCATGAAACTCTAATGTCAGATATTATTGACTGAATGTGATCCTCCGTGATCTACCAGAAAAATCAAAAAAGTGATCCTCAGTGATCTACCAGAAAAATCAAAAATGTGATCCTCAGTGACCTACCAGAAAAATCAAAAATGTGATCCTCAGTGACCTACCAGAAAAATCAAACAATTTATGAGGGACAGGGCAACCATATGACACAAAATCAGAGACAGCTGAGAAATACGTTTCATGTTACCACAATGTTTCTTAGCTACTGCAAAGCAGGAAGAACTCAGTATACTTGCAGTTCTATTAACATAATAGGGAAAAATAAGGATCACACTAAAGTTCTACCTCCCTGTCCCTAAGCTCTAGATCTCATTGTCAAATCTGGTCAGGTTGGCATCTTGGCAGATTGCCGGATCAATGCCTACACTGCCCACCATAGCAGATGATGCCAATGTCATCTGTCACCATCCTAGCAAGCTTGTGCCAGACACCTGCCTTGTACATTGGTCCATTATACCAGCCCAGCAGCCATTCCACAAAATCCCTATGGAGATAAAACAAAAAAGTCTTTCTCTGCCTTGGACACCAAGCAGGAGACTTACTGTTTCTAGCACATGAAGAAACCACATCCTGTGATGCAGGTTCACTCTGAAAACAAAATAGTAGTCCTGTGCGCATGGCTGCACCCGTGGACATTACATGACATGTATCATAGTGCTACAGTGACGTGCTACCACATGTCCATCATGCAGAGGTAAGTCACTTATGTATCATAGTGCTTCAGTGATGTGCTACCACATGTCCATCATGCAGAGGTAAGTCACTTATGTATCATAGTGCTACAGTGACGTGCTACCACATGTCCATCATGCAGAGGTAAGTCACTTGTGTATCATAGTGCTACAGTGACATGCTACCACATGTCCATCATGCAGAGGTAAGTCACTTATGTATCATAGTGCTACAGTGACATGCTACCACATGTCCATCATGCAGAGGTAAGTCACTTATGTATCATAGTGCTACAGTGACATGCTACCACATGTCCATCATGCAGAGGTAAGTCACTTATGTATCATAGTGCTACAGTGACATGCTACCACATGTCCATCATGCAGAGGTAAGTCACTTATGTATCATAGTGCTTCAGTGACGTGCTACCACATGTCCATCATGCAGAGGTAAGTCACTTATGTACCATAGTTCTACAGTGACGTGCTACCACATGTCCATCATGCAGAGGTAAGTCACTTAGAGCAACACAAGCTCCATGCCCAAACATAGTGTGCACATGTCCCTAGCCCTGGGACGCGCATAGTAGCAGCAGTCAGTGTGGAGAGTGCATTGTATTAATTCAGAGATAGGCATGCTAAAAGTCCTAATTAACTTAATCTCTATACTGTGAGGCCCTTACTTACAGGTTATAACATTTTGTATGAGAACACCTTAAGATGAAAAAATGTGATGGCCGACCCTTACAGAATATGGACTTTAGACTTTGATATAGGCATACTAAAGGAAGACAAGATACCTCTGCACTGCACTCAACTGCAATGGTGGATGGAAACAGCAATAAGGATGTAGATGTGATGGGGTAGGAATTCCGTAAATACCATGATGCTGTTATCTCTAGCCCTTCACACCATGAGCTATTGACTTATAGGACAAGACATGCCACACAGGACATTTTCTCTGTATATGTATGACAATACACTGTAAGGTAGGGACAGAATGAGCAAAGCACTACAGGGAATTTAATATACAAATGCAGGAAAGGGTATCATGATAGCACACCCTTTGTTTCAAAGACTTATATATGTGGTGGAGGAGTCTGCAGTTGTTTGCACTGAATTCTGACAGCAGTGAACTGAGAAGAAGATAAATCCCTCTGTGACAGTTATTTATGTATTTATTCATTCATTCGATTGATTGCAATCAAACATATAAGGTGTGCAGTCACAGTCATACAAGTTGCTCTTATTAATGGCCTTATCTGGAGGAGGATTAAAATAAATTCCTTTGTCCAATTGTTGCTATTTTTATTTTATTACATTCTGATATTGGAAGTATAATCAGTCAATAAAGGTGGCTTTAATTAATGGGTACAGGGCTTATTTGTAAATAAGTGATTGACACTAAAATAAGCCGTTATTGTTCTGGCTTTGCAGATGTAGTGTGCATAATCTTTTTTTTCACGTTCTGCTATGGTCAGGTATCAGCACTGCACTCAGTAAGTAGCCATCAGTGACAGTCAGGGCAGGATTTGTGTGGTAGCAGCTGATCATTGGAGACTGTTCATCAAGTAGCGTTACTATGGAAGAACACTTGGTCATCCCATTGAGTTTTTGCCTGGTTTTTTTTTCCTTCTATGCAAAATCCTTTTCTATTTGTGAATTTTGTCCAAGTACTTTGTTTTCTTCTCCCATACCCTTAGCTGTATAATATATGTCTGTGGAAATCTCTATTTTTTTTTTACATTTCAATTCACTCTAGCACCAGAGGGCTACAGAGAAGATATCAATGTCTTTTTTGGATGGGTAGGAAGGCAGGAATTATTCCCAGATAGGATTTATGTTTATCTGTATTTATCTTCTCAGCTTATTTTCATAACTTTGAACATTACATTTTAGACACAACTTATTTTTCCTTGAAAGAAAAAATAAGGCTGAATATATTTCCTTACTCATGACTTTGCTGTTGTTGTTGTTGTTTTCAGGCCAATCAAAAGTTTGTTAAAAAAAACTCTAAAATGAACATCAGAACATCTAGAACTTCATGCCTTCTGGGGTACTAGCAGCCCCCCCTACCCATGGCTTACTGTAGTACTTCATTCAGACTTAAATTATAGTAGAGCCTTGCCAGTTACAGCATGTGAATAGCATGATAGATGAGGAGGATGGGGGCTAAAAGGTAAGACAAAGTATGAAAAAGCAAAAAATAAACAATTTTTGTGGATGTTGTGGGGCCAGGATGAAGGGAAACAGAGGAGGACACTGAGAAAGTACAGGGAGACTAGTGGGTAATAGAGGGCCCATTGGGTGTTGTTTGCAGTTAGATATATAGTTAGTAAAGTGGCTATAATGAGTGGGTTTATACTGAAGCAGTCTGTGGATGAAAATGAATGACCTATCTGTTGTTCCACCAGAGGTAATGGCTGTTGACCTGCTGTAATACAGCCCCACACCATTGTATTTGGTCTTACCCATTCAATTGCTTCCTACACCCCCCACTTTGAAGTCACTAGCTGCCACTGATCATAGTTAGTGCAGAGCGCTAAAGTTTTGAGATGTTAATGTGCACCTTTCTGTGCCCAAGTTACAGGGTTTGATTTCTTCCAGTTTCATTTACCTACTGTGTAACTCTGAACAAGTCACTTAACAAGACAGTGCTCCCAGATCACCTCAGAAAAGGGACAATTGTGTCCAGTGGGTAACCAAGAGGTAAAATAAGAATTAAACATATGAGTAACCATAATAGGTTTGTGTAACAAGAGTAAGAAATATGATATTGCATGCCAACAATGAGGCATGTGATATTTGCCAAGGACGTGCCCTTTATATGAGGTGGACATCAACACAGACATGGTTAAAAAAGGTGAAGAAGTTCCTGGTGACCTTATCAGGGGGCTTAGCAGATCATAATACCTGGTGGTGGCTTAGAGGAAGAAAATAAAGTATTGATGACCACACGAGTGCCTGTAGAGGACACCTGTGCAGGTACATCCTTCTATACCTCCTTAGAGTAGATGAGGTGCCACATCTACTCATTGTCATCATTTGGATTGTGGACACGATACATCTGTTGTCTCCAGACACGGGGAACACATTCAGGGTATACCCATATGTTTCTACAGTTTTATGCCATCCCTAATAATAACTGCATCAAGCCCTGATACTATACACCACCACAGTCCACATCAACAATGTCTGTGACACTGTATCTCCACCCTGTCACTAGAGGACATCCTCCCTGATGCTCCACAACCTATCAGAGTAAATGACTACCAAGCTCACCGTGCATGGCATGGTTAATATGATAGTGTTGTTGTGCCTACACCACCTATGCAAGTGATGAATGTGCTCTGCCCACCCCTTAACTTTTGTGAGTGTGTATGGTAACGGCTTATGAACAGTGTGGCTAGTACATGCACTACCCTGCTTAATTTGAGTGATATATAATGTATGCAACATTTTAGTCTGTTGTCTATATCATGGTCTATAACTCTGAATTAGAGGTTGCCTCTTTGCCAGTGCTGCAATGTGCTGCATCCATCTTTGCCTCACATATAATACCACTGCTTCCTGTTCATCCTCTACTCCTCAGGTGCTGATCACATAGCTATGATGGGCTATTGTGTGCTGTTTCCCCCCTGCTGCTATAGCTGTTTCTACAGTGCCACATTATGCAACATGTTATGCAATATGGCATACACAACAAGGATTTGGCTGCAGGTCTCTGCTGCACACTGCAGTGCCCCACCATATGCATCAACGAAGAGAGAGTGTCCTTTCAGTTGGTCAAAAGAGGTATTCCACCATATTCCATGTTTCGGTGTGGGCGCTGTTTCATGCTACCTCTACCATTATTATGGGTTATGGATGGGGGGGGGGTCATCATCCTCCAAAGCATTACCTGCAACACACAACAGTGGTACCATTATGTGTAGTTTGCTTCCTGTTTTCCTGGTAACTGTATTGATCTCTCTACCCACCAACCTGTGCACCACCAGTTAGCTAACCCTGTGGGAAGTCCTCCAACATGGAACCATTGGTGTAAGTCAGACATGTTCCACACATGTGAATCATACAAACTCCTTCTGTGGCACACAGTTGCAGCTGAGAGAGGTTAAGCCCATCTGGCTGATATATTTTACAGCCTGTGGGCCACAAGGGACTTGATGGCAATGTCTCTGCAATCAGTAACTACAAAGACCTCAAGGAAACTGGCCATGCTGTAAAATAGCAGCATATGGTATTTCTCTCCTATGCAACAGGGAACCATTTAGGTTCCACCATATTCTACAGCACAATGTCAAGGAAATGGTGTAGGATACACAAGGCTGATGCCTGCAGTATTCCTAGCATACCTCTCAACTGTCCAGATTTTTGGCTCATATTTTTGGTCTATTCTTCATAAAATTTGTGGATTTCTGGAAAATCACTGGGATGATCTGAAGACTAAAGTCACTAAATAATGACCTACATTTGAGTTTCAGACTTCAAATCCTTCAAAAATGTATGTTAAAACCAACCCTGTTAGTCTAGCAACTTTCTAAGTTTATAAGAGCAATACTTAAAGTATGTTCCAATTTTTGGGCCTTTGTCCCCTCATTTTATCATTTTTTGTCCAGACTTCTTGTACTAAGAAGTTGAGAGGTATGATTCCTAGTATGACATCCATAGGTTGCTGAAAGCACCGTGTAGCTAGGATGGATAATGTTGTACATACTCCAGTATCCACCACAATGACAGTTCTTGCATACCTCTTGATTCTGCTTGTGGGTGACTCATTTTAACAGGGTCTCCTATTGTATTGGTGTCCACATAAAAGCTGTCCAAAGTCAGTAGGTCAGTCAAGTGCACTGGTAGATAAGATGCTGACACTGCTGTATGTGATGATACAGATGGCCATTGCATGTAAAATAGTGGACACCTGCTCTGAAGGGCAGCTACTAATATGTACTGATCAGATACAGCTGCTGCTACTCTAGCATTGTCAAATGCTAGGGAGCATGTCAGTCTGTCAAAGATGATTTTGGTGAATGCAAAGAAACCAAGGTCAATTCACTGAAATCGCCTTTGACAAATGTGGAGACTGCCCTTGTCTCCATTGTTGTGCAACCTCAGAGTTGGTATATATAATTCCAAGGGGTGGGGATGGAGTATCCTCCACATGGGTGGTGCAGGGGGCTTGTCCCCCTGAAAAAAAATTGTTTCAATATTCACTGAAGGTGGTTTCTGTGAACTGATTTCAGTTTATTTGCATTGGTCAAAACCACCTTCGCAGTATCCAACTGTCTTTATGCCATGATTTATGCCAAAGCATACCCTCATCTATATGCCTATGTCTGCATGCCACAAATCCTTCATGCTCAGAGTCGATCTATGCCACTGTCCAGTGAACCTCTTCTATGCATCTGTCTGTGTGCCATGAATCCTTCATGTTCAGAGTCTGTCTGTTTCACGGTGCAGTGAACCTCTTGTCTATGTCTCTGAATTGCTCCACCATATTTGATGCCACGTTTTACATAATCGGTGTGCCTCATTTTCATTGGGACCTCATTTTCATATTGTTATAGTGTCATTTGCATAAACTGCATACCACACTATTTTTACATTAGCACAGTCATGCTACAAGTACCTCTAAATCACCTCCTTCCTTTGCGTTTCTACTACCAGTTCTATTTTCCTTTGTGTTATATACCGACAAGTAATTCTAGACAACATGTACTAAATTTAAATCCTCTACAAAATAAAAATGATTTAGGCTAGTCAGCTAAAATATTGTGAATTTAATAATAAATTGTATGTTTCAGCCTTACTGTTTTACCCTAAAATTTAAATCTTTATTTGAAATGAATTTTTAATATGCAAGTATCAAAAACTATTATACACACATGCATTCTATCTCAGTGCAGCCAGCACTCTAATCATTTCAGTGAGATACAAATGTGTGACTCGATAAGTCCCATTCTTGCCCACTTCTTTAGTTATCCTACTTTTTACTTTCCTACATACTGTTTTATATCTCTGTCTGCCTTGATAGTATTTTCAGGACTTTTCAGCCATTCCCAGTTTACTCCATGGTGCTCTTTTCATAGTTTTTCAAAAAAACTCTTCCATTTTCCAACAACCTCTCCTTCGTTTCACTCTTCCACATCTCTCGCACCCATCTTGGTGTTTTGCCACCTTTGCCACACTTAAAAGGCAACATTTCCATGAGCTCTTTACTTTATCCGAATAAATTTATTCCCATCCCCCACACATTTTCCAGAGTTTTGCTACTCGTGGCATATCTTAAATGAAGGAGTAAGTTCTGTAGGACTATAGGGTCATAGGTTCACAGGTCAATGCTATGCTGCTGATCTACAGGACCATTAGTAGCCTAGCCACAATAGTCCAAATCATAGGTACCCACTGATCATGTGACTACTTTATACCTGGTTTCAATCCATTTTAAAGAAGGCTTAAGGGATCAGTCCTAGGGTTTTATGACTGCCTATTCATTCATCCAAGTTACACTTAAAGAGGGTCAGGAAACTACTTGGCTTTACAGCCAAAGGAAATCTATTCCATAAAAGAGGAATTCTCTGGAATATACATATATCTATCTCACTAGTAGGTCTTAAGTATGTTTCAGCGGAAGCTGACATCACGTGAGCAGGTGTTGAGGGTGCTATTAGTTTTACATATGTGCAGGAGATCACAAACCTGGTCACACAGGGACCCTTGATATCAGTCTTGATATCAGACAAGGAAATACCAAAGATAAATGGTCCTACAACCAATCCCTAGGGGAAACCACTGATAACTGCTCATTATGAAGAGAGTGTACCTTCTACACTAATAGATTGTATAATGTCAATTATTTTACTATCCATCTGGTACTTCTTAGTTTAATTAGCTTGTCAGTCATGTAAGAATGTGGGATGGTATCAAATGCCTTAATCAGGTCCGGGTTGGTAGTGTGAACTGAGTTGTCAGAGTCTAATGCATCACTGACATTTTCAAAGAAGCACAACCAGGTTCAGAAGGCAAGATCTGTCTTTCATAAATTCAAACTGGTTTCAGTCCAGAGCTTCTAGAATGCCTATGTCTTGTCTTTGTTACTATGTTCCATAATGATGCATTCCATCACTTTGCAGTTAAAGCTGGTGAGGCCTATGAGTGTATAGTTTCCTGCATCAGAAGTGGATCCCCCTTGTGGAAAGGAATGGTTACTACAGCTCTACATTCCTTTGGCATGAATCCAGCGTTGAGGCTGAGGCTGAATAAGCTTAGTAGTGAGTTTACCAGATGATGTTCGGAGCTGATAAGAAGACACCTGGCACCTTATCAGGACCTATGGAGCAACTGATTTTGGCTTTGGAGAGAGCATTCCAGACCTGATTGGAGGTGATTGAAATAGCAGGACCAGCTAGAGAGAGTTCCAGAACACAGACACTGAATGGATAAAAAAATGGACTTAAATATACCAAGTCCAGGAGGGTCATTTCTCAGAATATTCCCTTTTCCTCCAAGGTATTGTGATCTTAGAGTTGGTATATATGACTTTGGGGGGTGTGGGGGGCTTGCCTATTGCTAACAAAAAGTTTAAAGGAGAAGACCAATGTTCAAAATTTGCTTTTCTCCTGTAGTATCTGTCATTTTTTTTCAGCTTGTCAGCACTCAGCATTTTGAGTGCAGGCATTTCAACAGGGAGGCGATCAGAGGAAGTAGTGTGGGTATGCTAATAAGCTGGGGAATGTTAAGAGGATATCAGAGTAAAATTAGAGCTGAATTTGACTACTAATATGTTGGTTATTGTCTCAGGGGACAAGTAAGTGTTGAGGTTCTCCATTAGCTCTGAGTATTGCTGGACATTACCTCTATGGTTTCTCACATGGCTGAAGAAGGTTTTGTGGTTGTCTTAACAGAGTCAGCACTTCTTCATGTTCACTTCCTTCTCTGAATAGCCCTCTTGGTGAACTAACCACTTATGTGACAGTGTCATATCCTTAGCGCCATGCTAGGCTGAACATCTTTAAAATCTTACTTACCATATATTTTTTTCATTATATAATAAATCTTGTTGCTTCTGACCTGCCATAGTCTTTCTGATAATATTATCCATAACAGTTTCAGAAATTAACTCTACATTTTTATTTATTTAACATTTGTTGACCGAGAAAGTCCGACTAGGACAGAGCCTATTTTCAGCAGAGGCCTGGGGAGAAATGCTCCAGACGCATGTCTTTGTAATGTGGGAGGAAACCAGCGGACCTGGAGGAAACTCATTCACTCTCAGGGAGATCATGCAGACTCTGCACAGAGGGAATCCCAGCCGAGAATTGAACCAAAGAACCTCTTGCTATGAGGCAACAACATTAACCGCTGTACCAATGTGCCACCCTTCTTTCCATCCTCCCCACTTCACCACTAGCATATCATTATCCTTGTCCTTTTACTCTGTTTGAATCAAAATTCACCATGTTACTGCTTGTGGGATCACCAATTCCTTACTTTCTACGTGAAATGGTTCCTAATGGCCTTAGAATACTTTAAATTGTCAAGCATTTGGTGACAGTCTAATGACAGCTGTCAACGTTCCTTTTAGTTTCATTCCAAACATTTCATTGCATTTCAAACAAAGCATCTGAAGAGCAAACATGAGAGTTTCTTTAGCAAAATCAAACTATGCACAGTATTCAAATTCAGATAATTTTAAAGCAAAAAAACGATAAAAGTCATGCTGTAAGCATCATGCTATTCAACAAAGCAATATCACATGAAGAACATTTTAGCTCATTGTGAAATAGCAAAGAAAGACTAACCCGAGAATTCATAAATGTTCTGCTTGAGGCACTTTTTTAAAAGACACACACACACACACACACACACACACACACACACACACACACACACACACACACACACACACACACACACACACACACAAAATTCATCCACAAACAAGCCCCCTTACGTTCACTTACACCAACAGAAACTCTCACCCAGACAACCATGCACACACTCCAACACATATCCCCCCATGCACACACCCCAATACATACAGATTTGTATAACAAACACACAGACTCGTCATTCCTTACTACTCCTGTGGTGCAACCTCACAGGCAGACACACACACATGCACGCACATATACACACTCATTCATAACCCTGCAGACACCACACACTCATCCACACACTTACACTTCACCAACCCCATAGCACCTCTGTACTTACCTGCACTGTCAGTACTGCCGTAGATACACATGGCTGACTGATGTCTTTTCACAGCATTCACTTTTTCCTTCTACAGTAAAAGTTTACTTGGTTGAGTGATTCAGAATAGTTATGGGGAGGGCAAATTGCTAATTTGGATTAGACACCCCCTCCCCAGACTGCTGCATGTGGCTTCATTTGTGACACTGGTCTCCTTGCTAAGGCCCACAAGAGGGGACAATCTCAGTAGTTGTGTGGCCTAAGAACCATAAACTCCTAAAGCAACATTAAAACCTTCTGAAATAAAGATTCTGTATCATTTTAAACCTTTTTGAATCTCGGGGTAAGACTTTTTTTATTCCTTTTTTATTAAAACCTAATGTAAATTACTTTAAAACTGAATAAGACAACAAGATACTGTGAGCACAGACTTTCTTCTTCTTTAGAATATTACCAGTTTCTTAAATAAACAAATAAGAATGTCTTAAAAGAAGACAACAGGTTTCTGTGAACATGAAAGGTAATTAGCATACTATTATCAACAAAATGAGTGTTGCTTAACATGAAACACTCTCTAGTTTTTGTAAAAAGCCAACACTATTTTAAAATGGGAGCTCTAGGAATGTATGATCTTAACTAAATATTATAGTACAGCTATAAACTACTAATCTCAGTATAACATGAAAATCAAACTGGTAATGTTTTTTTCAGTGAAGATCCAGGTTACTTTAGATATTAATTGTCTAACATATTCTTCCCTGTTGTATTCTGCTGAAGGTGCAGTCTGGCACTTTGTAAAGGGAATCAAAAGTAGGGATGTAACATTTTAGACCCAACTACAGCCATTTAGAACAAAGTAGATTAGATGTTTCATACCTCTCAACTGTCTGAATTTTCACAGAATGCCTAGATGTTCTTCGTGTTTCACTTTTGCAGTCATCACATTTTGGTTATCCCTGCCAGGGTTGCCCTCGGCCGGTCTGAATACCAGAGGCTTAGTATTTATGTGTCGGTTGCTGTCGCTTGAAGACTGATGTCATGTTGTCAGTAGTATAAAGTAAGGCAGCTGACGCCATTACATCAGTCGTTCTTGTCATGGACCCTGAAACAGAAGCAGTTCACACAAGTGCCAGTCGGCCGCTACCTGGGTTTCATCTACCAAATTGAAGCTGAAGTCTTCTAAAGCTAAGTACCCCACTGGGAAACCTTTTTTCTTGCGCTATCCGATGTCAGAAAAAGTTAATAATTGTCGCACTTGTGGAAAACAAATACCGCACCGAGACTTCCACTCTTGCTGTGTCACTTGTTTAGGCCCAGACCATGACATCCCTCGTTGCCACTTCTGTGCTTTGTTCAACACCAGAACTATCCATCGTCGGGCCCTTATTGTAGCCAGATATTTTTGCTTACAGTCCTCAAATTTTGATATGGCTTCAGTAAGCCATCTGACAGCAGATTTTCTGAAAAAACGTAAAGATAAAGACAGAGACAGACCGCACAGGTCCAAACAAACAGACAACGCTTCCGTTAAGCTAGTCGTCAGTTCTCCAGTACTCAGTGAGGTGCTTTTGCAGCCCCTGATGCCAGCTTCTGTTGATTTGAAGGCCACTGCTGAGTCATTTTCAGAGTCCAGTATGCTGCAAAATTCTTCTTCAACTAAGGATCCTGTGGTCATCTCACCATCAGATGGGTTCAGAGCCGCTGAGCAGGCACCGGCTTCCGAGGAAGTCCTTCACACTACCGAATCTCAACACAAACTGAAGTCTTCTTTCGCAACTATTGTTCTTTCTAAAATCACAGAGTTTCTTAGGCCCAGGGTATGAACTATACCCAAGAAACCAACGACCCACTCTCAGGCGCCTGCTACCTTGCCTCAGTCTCAAATGCTTAAAATGGCGGAAGACCTTATCATGCTAATCAAGGGAGGCCCAGCTACCCCTTCCTAAAGGAAAAGAGATCTGTCCCCTGTAGTTTTGTCTGAACAAGAGTCAGATAAATCTGATGCATCTGAGTATGAAGACTTGCAACCCCTCTCCACTTATGAGGATTCTGATGCAGAGGATTCCATTACTTCAGCCTCTCCCCCAGAGGATTTTTCCTTTGGGGAATCCCTGCATACCTTGGGAGAATAAGGACTACCCTCAGTCTAAAAAGAGACTCGGGGAATTCCTAGATCTTCCACAGCACAGACTCTTAGCCATCCCCCCAGTCCTGGATGTTGTGGAGGATATTTTCCTCTAATCCAGCTTGACTCCTGACGCCCTTCCACCTGCTCCCAGAAAACCAGACAGGTAATATAGAGTCCCTGATTCGCACAAATATCTTTTTAAAAATCCTACAGCTGATCCTGAGGTCATTTCTCAAGGGCCAAAAGGGATTAAAGCAACCTCTGCTAAGAATCCCACCCCCTCAGACAGGGATTCATGAGCATTGGACAGATGGGTTAAAAAAGTCTACACCTCAGCTACTCTTGCTATCAGGGCACTAAATTGTCAGTTCCATATGCTGAAATTTCGGCAACATACTTTGGAACTCCTTAAACAAAAAATGTTTTCCTTTCCTGCTTGGGCAGAATCTAAAGGTTTACAAGATTTAATGCATTCTGCAAATCAAGTAACTAAACACACCTTGCACTGTAGTTTGGACGTGCTAGAAGCTTCTTGCAAGGCAGCAGTCACTGGATCTGTCATTAGAAGGCATGCATGGCTTCAGGAACAGCCCCTGCCAGGCCATGTCAAATCTAAATTGTTAGATGCCCCCTTGCACAAAGATAACTTATTTGGCACTAAGGCAGAAGAGGTCTTAAAAAAGATGGAAGAAAAAGCAAAATCTATGCAAAAAGTTAAGGATTTTTTGCAGGTCCAGCCCCCTAGGTTCAGCAGGCATTGTCCCTCCAAACACTGATCCTTTCCTGCTGCCAGTAAACCGGCCCAGCCAAGGTCCCGTGGAAGCAGACCCCCCTAGACAGCAGACCCAGGGAATGCAGAGATCTAAGCAGTGGACTACCTCCACTTCAAAACCAGGGAGTTCTAAGCCACCTCCTTATGGTAAGAACTCACAATGACTCACTACCTCCACCCCCTCCCTCTGCCCACTTTCACTTACCCCTAGGAGGAAAACTCTCCTTTCACTCAAGCACCTGGACCACCATTACCAAGGACCACTGGGTTCTGAACATTGTGTCTCAGGGATACAAATTTTCCTTCCACACCCTTCCAACCCCAAAACAATTCCCAGATCTACCTCCAAATCTGTGGACAGAGGCTCAAAAGCAAATCCTTTCCCTGCTCTCTATGAGGGCAATAGAGCACATTCCTGCAGAATACATAGGCCAAGGTTTCTTCTCCAGACTGTTTCTGGTGCCCAAAAAGAGGGCACCTGGCGGCCCATCCACAGTCTATCCATTCTAAACACCTTCCTGGTGATCCCAAAATTCAAAATGCTCACCCTATAGCACCTGCTACCCATGCTCACCAAAAAAGCTTGGCTAGCCACCCTAGATCTAAAAGAGGCGTACCTCCACATTCCTATCAGGGAATCATGCAGGAAATGTCTCCGCTTCAGGGCAGGATCTCAACACTTTCAGTTCTCTGTGCTTCCCTTTGGCTTATCTACTGCTCCCAGAGTTTTCACAAAATGTCTGGCTCCAGCCATTGCCTTTTGCAGACAAAGAAATATTCAGATTTACCCATACTTAGATGACTGCCTTATTCAGGCAGATAGCCAGGAAAAGCTGCTCAAGCACCTGGCCTTTGTAAAGACTCTATTAACCTCCCAGGGTACAAAATCAATGAAAAGAAATCCAAACAGGTGCCTACACAAAGTATAATCTTCCTGGGAGCAAGTTTGGACACAGCATCCCAGATGGCATACCTTACTCCAGAAAAACAAATTTTCCTGACAGCCTACTTCTCTCAACTAGCCACCAGGCCCGAGCTATCTGCAAGGAAGATCCTGCAAGTTCTGGGGGGCATGGCATCTTGCATACTGCTCATTCCATATGCCAGACTGCATATGAGGAAACTTCAATGGTACCTAAAGAGCCATTGGTGCCAACACTCTCAGGACATGGAAACTATTCTACCTATAATTCCTTGCCTCAGAAAAGATTTTCTTTGGTGGGCAGCAGCATGCTCACACAAAAAGGGAATGCCTTTCTTCCCATCACCCACCACCCAGACCCTCACCACAGATGCATCAGACTATGCTTGGAGTGTCCACCTGGACAGCAGGTGCATACAGGGCCAATGGAGCCCACAACAAATCCCTCTGCACATCAATCGAAAAGAGATGATGGCTGTGCAGTACACCTTGATAGCTTTCAAGCCCCTTCTCTCTCCAGGGGCTCTCCTGATCAAAACAGACAACACCACTGTGATGTGATACATCAACAAGCATGGAAGGACTCACTCCTACCCTTTATGCAGGCTGGCCTTGACCCTTTGGCACACAACCTCTGCCATGCAACTCCACCTGTTAGTACAATTGTTACCAGGCTCTCTCAACTCTCTGGCATACCTCTCTGGCAGAAATCTTCCGGACCCACATGAGTGGCACCTCAACAGAAGTACCTTCACCCTAATAACTCAGAAATGGGGGACCCCGAAGGTCAACCTCTTTGCCTCCCACACTAACCATCAGCTCAGCAATTTCTGCACCAGAGAGCATCACTGCATGGCTTGGAAAGTGGATGCCCTGTCTTTCCCCTGGGACAACATATTGGCCCATACCTTTCCTCCCCTCCCTCTCATCCCCAGGTTACTGCTCAAAATAAAGGAGGAAACACCAAGGACCATTCTGATAGCTCCAGACTGGCCCCTGCAGCACTGGTACCCCTTACTGCACAGCCTCTCCCCGCTCCCCCCTGGCATCTTCCTCAGATTCCAAACCTCCTGACCCAGAGGGAAGGGAAATTCATGCATCCCCAATTGCAGACTCTCAATTTGGCAGCTTGGCTTATTCCCTAATCCTGAAACAATCTGCCAACCTCAGTAAACAGGTTCTGGATGTTATCCAAGAGGCAAGATGTCCTAGCACCAGAAAGTCTTATGCAGACACATGGAAAAGGTTATACACCTGAATCCAAGCTAAGGGAGCCAATACAGCACAGCCCTCCTGTTAGAAAAATATATAATAGTAATATGCATGCTTAGTGCATTCGAGGTTTAAAAGGGTTAATACATTTATTCTGTTCACACTGCATGAATCTGCACAGCTATTAGAAACTTAACAAGAGACATTTCATTTCTGCTAATGTCATGAAACTTAACAAAGAGATATTTCATTTCTGCTTGAGCCATGAGAAAATATGCAGCTGCTAGAAGCTTTGATAAAGAAAACAATAGATGCTTGAAAGTATAAACCATAGTCAGCATTACTTGTACCAAAGCTAGAAATGTACCTTCAATCTAGACAAAATGTAACACATGTATTAGAACTGTACAATTGAAGAATTGAAAAGTTAAGGTGGGCTAAAATAAGCCCAAGGCCAGGTTGTTTTTCTCAAAATGTTTTTGCAAGACAGCAAATAATCTGACCATGTCAGCAATAAGTCTGGTAACATTTTCTGTGAAACATACAGAAAGCTGTGTCCAACTACATCAGCAATAGAATAGTAACATTTTCTGTATGACATGAAGAGAACTGTATAAGAATAATATACTGATCACCAAAGAGCCAGACAAATCCTGTACTTACATGCTTTGTCTCCTTGTTGCAAGTAATAAAGGGTGCCTTGCTTGAACCTAACGTGCATTGGTCTTTGAAGTTTTTTTCCTTTTACAGATTGGTCCTTCGGACCGGAATCCTCTCTTCACCTCGGATCAGATGGCCAGGTGGTTGAAACCGTACGGGGAAGAAACCAAATCGGTTCTTCTTATATGGAAAGTCCTCCGACTAAATTGTCGTTCAAAAGAGGCCAGCCACTTTCTGATCTGTGACTGAAGGACAGGTCTCCGCGAATCGGTGATCAATCACGTAGGCTCAGGTAAGGTGAATCTACTTTTTTCTGTTTTCTGTTTTAGATCAGGGACTAGATGTGTATTGTTTTTGTCAGATTGTATTTTTGCAAGTCAGGGACAAAAAAGATTACTGTCTTGTCATAGATCAGGAGAAACAGAATAAGTAGGCAGTCATTCTGAAGAGACTATAACAAAATCCGTGGTACCACATTAAAAATTAAGAGAAGTTACGTAACGATTAAAAGGGTAAAACAAAATGGGTAATAATTGCACAAAAAGACCCCAAAACCCACCGTTAATGGAAGACGCAAAATATATGCAGTCGCAGCGCGCCGACAATATTAGATATTATTCAAAATGGGTCAATAAATACGAATTCGACTGAAAATTAGAAAAATCCTTACTTATCAAACTTATCAAACAGCTCAAAAATGATTCCAAGGGTCAGGTAAAAAAGCAACGTCGATTAGGAATTCCTCAGGCACACAGGTGGCTGGAGGTAGTAAACCGTAAGGAACAAAGATTCAAAAGCAATGTTTTTAGATAAGGAGGATAATAACTTAGTAATAGCATCAGCACCTCCACCTTCCTTACCAGAATATGAAGCAAGTGAACAGGTTAGTCCACCCCCACTATATCCTGTGGTCACTGAAGATAGAGATATTGTGAAATTAAAACTGACTAAAATTAGAGATCCCATCGGGACCAGGTCCAGAACAAAGGCAGGTAATTCAGAAGAAGGTATTGAGTTATGGCAAATAGTTAAGAATTCACGATCTATAGGTGAAGAAGAAGAAATATGCCTGCTTATAGAAGTACCCAATCCTCAGGCAGGTCAAGACAATCAGGACCCAACTATCTTAGTGTATAGACCTTGGACTCCGGAAGATATCCGGAAAGCCACTGAGGGAATTCCCCATCCAAAGGTTAATTTCAGAAAATTCTCAGAAGATTTACAAGGAATGAGGTTGAGTTATAACCTAAATGGAGAAGAAATAGAAAAAGTAGTTAGACAAATTGTAGGGCCAGATTGGTACATGATTAGTGGGAATTGGAATCCCCGTGACGCTGCCCAAAGACCCCTCCCTCATAGCAGCGCAGAATTAGACACCAGAGAAAAAGGTCTTACAGACCGCATCTCTGAAAAATGGAAACCTAGGGCAGACTGGACTTGCATTAATCAATGCATCCAACAAGAAGGTGAAACAATTGACCGGTATTATGCCAGATTATTAGAATGTTTTAATAACCACTGTGGAATGCAGGTTTCTGAAGATCAAACACAAGATTCCCCATATGAACAGCAGTTAAAGAATGCATTTTTAAAAGGCAGTAGCACACCTATAAGCAGTTTTATTACAAAACACATGGTAGACCATCGTACAAGCAGGTTACAATCATTACTTGAATATGCTAGGCATGCCGAAAGGCATTGTAATAGCAAAAAGAAAAAAGAAAGCTCAAGTATTTTCTGCAGAAGATGGAGCAGAAGTTTATGTAGTACAGTCTGGGAAAAAGGGCAAGAAAAATGCACAGGGAAACAAATAATCTAATCAGTGATCAGAGGACTTTGAAGGGGAAAAAAGGGGAGAATGTTTTAAATGTGGTAAAAAGGGACATTTGGCAAGGGATTGCAAGAAAAACAAGAAGGCAACAACGGAAGACAAGGAGGGTGAGGACTGACTATATGGTAGTCAAGAATCACTAGAAGGGGCTAGCGAAGAAAGGACAAATGAGAATGTGATAGAGGGAGTAGAGGAAGTGCAGGAAGTTAGTGACAATGAAGAAAATGAAATATTAGACCTAGCTTTATTGAGCTTGGAGCTCTATTTAGCAGACACGAAACCAGAAGTTACACTCTTGGTAGAAGGGAGGGAGGTCAAATTTTTGTGTGACTCAGGGGCATCATGAACCCTGATACACCCCTCCAAACTGCCAGAAAACACAGAATCACCTGATTACATACTGGTCAAAGCAGCTAATGGACAGCTGTATCTGGAGCCTCTCTCCCATCCAGTTTCAGGATTGACACAAAGAAGCAAAACTGTAGTTTCTACAAAATGCCCAGTAAACCTCTTGGGCAGAGACCTCATGCAGCTATTTGGTATAGCAGTAGTCCCAACCATGCAGGGTATGGAAGCGCAGCGACAAATTAACACCTTTGTAGTGCAATCAGAGGGTGAAATGTTTTATTGGTACAGCCAGGACTTGGTTACGACTGGTCCAGGGACTGTGACCAAAGAGTTAATGAACCTAGCCATCAGCAAGTTCCCCTCCCTTGACATTGATAAGCAACACCTGTTGCACTGTACCCTGTATTATTGCAACATGCCAGGACCTGATAAGGAATATGAGCAAAAATTATTTAAAAATCATGCAAACAGATTGATATTGCGTAACCTGTACTGGGACACAGAAAGGAACAGTGTAGCCAGCTGTTCATTGCCCCAGGAGTTCTTTGCACTTTATAAATCTAATCGATTACCACATGTTAGCTTAACCAAAAACAGAAATATAGAATGGGCAGACCTAGGAGACAAAGTCGCGAGATGGGAGAAACAGACAGAACTAGAACTGTCAAAACAGGGAATACAAATGCAGAAGTTGAATTGGATAACTCAGACCCACCCAGCCGTGCACTTGCAGTCTAGCGAGGACAGCTGATTGACACTCCTATTAAAGGAGGAAGAGAATGCCTTACAGAATATACCAGAAACTCTCTGGTCAACAGGAAAGTCAGATGTAGGACTTATTCGTACAGCGGGACCAGTAACTATCATGCCAAAGTCAGCATTCAGACCACAAAAAAGACAGTATCCCTTAAGAAAAGATGCAGAGGCAGGGATAAAGCCTATTATAGCAGCCTTACTTAAAGGAGGGATACTAGTAGAGTCTCCCGATTCACCATGTAACACACCCTTATTTCCAGTTAAAAAGGCCAATGGAGAATGACGTATGGTCCAGGATTTACAAGCTGTAAATGATGCAGTAATATCAAGGGCACCCACAGTGCCAGACCCACACACCCTGTTGAATGATTTGAAACCTCAACAAAAATATTTTTCTGTGGTAGACATCAGCAACGTGTTCTTTTCTATACCGATATGCCCTGATAGCCAGTATTGGTTTGCATTTACATTTCAGGGGAAAAGGTATACATATACGCAACTACCACAGGGATATTGTGAAAGTCCAACGATATTTTCACAAGAAATGGCAAGCAACTTGGCGGGATTCACCCCACCAAGAGGCAGTTAGATTTTGCTTTATGTTGATGACATCTTGCTGGCGGCCCCCACCCAGCAGGATTGTAGAGAAGATACCATAGCACTTCTACGATTTTTAGCTGCTGAGGGACATAAGGTAAATAAAAATAAACTGCAGCTTTGGAAAAAACAGGTCAAATACTTAGGATATGTAATATCCAAGGAAGGTAGAACGTTAGATGAGGACAGAAAAATAGCAATTTTGCAAGCACCAAAACCCACTACCAAGAAGGAAATGATGTCCTTCCTGGGTACAACTAATTTTTGCCAGAGCTGGATTCCAAACTATGCCTTGGAATCTGCACCTCTGACTGACCTTATATATAAGAAGCCTATGGCAGCACAGGATTTGTTACAATGAACACCAGAGGCAGAATCTGCCTTCTGTAAACTAAAGCAGTTAATAGCATCATTAGTTCTGGGATTGGCAAACTACCATAAACGTTTTTTCCAAATGTAGATTGTAAGCAGGGTTACATGACATCAGTGTTAACACAATAGCATGGGGATAAGCAACGCCCCATTGCTTACTACTCATCACAACTAGACCCAGTGGAATGGCCCTTACCCTACTGTGTACAAGCAGTAGTTGCAGCTGCAATGGCAGTACAGGCTTCAGCCTCAGTAGTCTTGTTCCACCCTCTCACTTTGAGAGTACCTCATGCAGTTGTGATTATTTTACTACAAGAAAAGGTGACATATCTTTCCTCTGCTAGGTATCTTTCCTGTATGACTATATTATTGAGCCAACCTCATATGACAATTGAACGATGCACGACTTTAAACCCTTCTACTCTGCTCCCAACCCCTGCAGACGGCACACCGCACTGCTGCCTGCAGGTAATTGAGCAAAAGACACTACCTAGAAAAGATCTCACGGATGTCCCCTTGGATGATGCCAAAGTGACATACTACGTGGATGGCTCGTGCAAAAGGGGTCCTGCAGGACAGAGCCTAGTAGGATATGCAGTAGTCTCTGATACTGAGATTATAGAAGCAAAATCTTTACCACACAACTTATCTGCACAGGCAGCAGAATTGATTGCCCTGACACGGGCATGTACCTTAGCAAAGGGTAAATGTGTAAACATTTTTACTGATAGCCAGTACGCTTTTTCTACTGTACAGGTTTTTGCACAACAGTGGAAAAAGTGGGGAATGATAACATCTACTGACAAACCTATTAATCATGCGCAGTTTATTTTAGATCTTTTAGAATCTATTCAGTTACCCCAGAAAGTAGCCATTTGTAAATGCACAGCTCACACCAAGCAACAAGGTAAGATTTTAAAAGGTAATGCAAGAGCTGAAACAGCTGCAAAACAAGCAGCCACAGAAGTATTTCCTTTAAATAAGGAATTACAACCCTCTGAAACTTTAGATCTAGATATGTTAAAAACAATGCAGACACTCACTACGCAAGCTGAAAAACAGCGATGGATAAAACGAGGAGCAATCCTCGAAAAGGGGCTGTACATCTCTAGAGAGGGAAAACCGATACTACCCTCTAATTTGTTTCGCTATGCAGCATTGATGAGCCATGGGCAGTGCCATGTCTCAACAGGGGGGATGGTACAGCTGGTGAACCAGGTGTTCACAACGTACGGATTTAGAAACTACTCTAGAAAAGTTTGTTTGATGTGTCAGATTTGTAACAAACATCATGCACAGGAGGTGATAAAGCCCAAGCAAGGGAGTTTCCCCACACCACCATATCCATTTCACACTATTTGTATGGATTTCATAGAATTGAACAAATGTGAAAATAAGAAGTATTGTCTTGTCATTGTAGATATGTTTTCCAGATGGGTGGAAGCCTTTCCAACCAAAAATCCAGATGCAGCTACAGTGGCAAAAGTACTTGTCAAGGAAATCATTCCTAGGTTTGGTATTCCGGAAAGAATCTACAGTGACAATGGTACACACTTTGTAAATCAAACCATACAGCAGTTGAGTAAGCATTTTGGTATTTCTTTAAAAAATCATTGTGCATACCATCCGCAATCTGCAGGGCTAGTTAAAAGGCATAATGGTATACTAAAAAACAAATTGAGAAAATTAATAGCTGAGACAGGAAAAACCTGGTTGTACTGCTTACCCGTGGCACTGTTGAGCATGAGAACTGTTCCTACAGCAAAAGGAATGGCGCCTTTTGAAAAACTATTTGGAAGGGCTTGTTATACACCCCAGTGGAAACTTCTCATGTCATCAGATCAGGAAGCTGATTTTACACTAGTTAAATATATGAAAAAGTTGTTGAGTTCTAAACATCTGTTGCAGTCAAATTCTGTTTCAGATAGAAAACAAACCGAAACATCAGAACTGGCAGTGACGCCAGGAGACTGGGTGTGGATCAAAATCATCAAGCGAAAAAACTGGGCATCGCCAAGGTGGGAAGGTCCCTACCAGGTGCTTCTTTTGACACCCACTGCAGTCAAGATAGCAGAACAAGCTTTGTGGATACATCTGATGCACTGCAAGCTGGTTAAGAACTCTGAGTTGGACAAAAATCTTACCTCTCCATCGGGGCCCTCAGCACAAAGTCTGGCTACAAAGGGGGGTCAGATCAATAGGATTGATCCGTCTCAACCCCAGTGAGGAAACCATCAGTGCTGAAGGTCCTATTAGGGCAGAGAGTAAGAGCACGTGTCCAAAGTAAAAATGATGGAATCCAGTAAGATCCAAATACACCTACTTGGAAGAGCCGGAGAAAACAGAAATGCAGAACAACCGTTTCCACAAAAGTATTGAATAACCATCATGTTGACTGTACTAGTGACAATAATCTTTTTGTTGTGGCCATTCCTTTTCTCAGCCACACAAATTGAACTGAACAAGCGTGCAGAGTGGCACCCGAACTTTAACACTTACCAGGCAATCAAATATGTGTATGCTAAAACCTTCAATGTTTCGAATTGCAGGATTTGTACAGCTTTACCAACAGCATATGGGGGTTACTGTTAACTTCAGTTCCCCTAGGAGCCAACAAGACCTGGGAAAACCTAATTCATGATATGGATCAGTAGACACCTGCTGAAGATCTTATTCCACAGAAAAACAGTTTAACTGGTGAACCCAGTCTTCATCAGAACAGTTTGAAAATACTCACATACAGGTATTTATAATCAAAGTGAGTCATACAATTAAAAAAGTCCGCCAAAACTTTTAAAGGTGTACTGGGTAACTAATTCTAAGTCACAAAATAAAATACATTTATAGGTCAATAAAAACTATGAAAACAAGAATATATGTATAAAAATGTCAAAATGTGTGTATAAAGAACATGTATATAAAAATCCTATCTAGTCTGAGGTACAACTCGACACAGTAAGCATATAAAAACTGCATTGTTCTGAATAGATAAACTAAAGAGAATATATCAAAGCCCACTGGAAGAACAAGTTCAATGTAAGACTAACCTATTAATGAATTATATGAAGAAAAAATGTAAATACAAATGAATCAAGACCTACTGGGAAAGTATCAAAAATGGTTTAATGCTAATGAACTCATTCAGTCCTGGTGCTCTAGTAGCATCTAATGCAATCTGCCACCTGCTCTCCAAGGCAGCCAACTGCATCTTCCAATTCCCTCCAAATAACGTGCTCTTTACTTGGTCTATAATGGCAAAACGAAAATGATGCTCTCCCCCATAATCATTTATATGTCTATATAGAGCATTTTTAGAATCTTTTTTCTGAATACGATATAAGTGTTCATAAATACTTTTTTTAAAAATCTTTCTGTTTTGCCAATATAGTACGCGGGGCAGGATGTGCAAGAGGCTAAATAGATCACCTGACTAGTGTTACAGTTCCCTGTTCTAGTCTTAATACATGTATTGTTTATGTCTTCAAGTCGAATATATCTATCCTCATTAATGTGGCTGCACTGTTTACATCTTCCACATTTTCTAGTACCTTTATGTTGATCTACTTTGTCAATGTTATTACTAGCCTTCTCCAAAATTCTTTTTAAATTTATTCCTGTCTTATATACAAATTTAGGTGTGCGTCCCACAATTTGGTCCAAATTGGAAGCTGTGATGATGTCCCAATGTTGGCACAGGATGTCCTGAATAAAGTTAGTATGTGGTGTGTATGTTAAAATACATGCCCGACCAAACAATTTTTGTTCATCTCCTTCTACTTTCATACTAACTGCATAGTTGCCCAATAATGGTGGATATTTCTTTCCCCATTCCTTCTGTACATAGCATGTAACATCTTTTAACATACCTTCCGGATATCCACAGTTAAGAAATAAATTTTTGATAACATCAAGTTCTAACCTCATAACAGATTCAGTAGAAGACATCCTGGCCGCTCTAATACACTGCCCCTTAACTATATTTTTGAAAATGTGTGGTGGATGGTTACTGGAAAAATGTAAATAATCATTAGAAAATGTTGGCTTCCGATAAATCTTGGAAGTAAAACCTTTTTGATCCAATCCAACCAAAACGTCCAAATAGGGGATGCTTACTGCACTAGTGTTATAAGTAAATTTTAAGAATTGAGAAGAGTTATTAAGGAATGACATAAATTCTTGCAACCTCTCTGATGATGTCTGCCATAAGATAAAGATATCGTCCAGATATCTTGCGTAAAATTTTATATCAGCAAAGAAATTGCTCTTAAATAGTACTTCATCCTCCCATTCCAACATCACAAGGTTGGCAAAAATGGGAGCACAAGATGCTCCCATAGCAACCCCCTTGATTTGTCTAAAGAACTCTCCTTGGAAGACAATGTAATTGTGATCCAGGACCAATCCCATCATATCACATAATAAAGAGACTTTGTCCCAGCTTAATCCAGAGTATTTCCTCAAGCTATTTGAGAAATATTCTAGGCCAACATCTTTAGGTATACTTGAGAATAGATCCACTACATCTATGGTTAAAAGGGTGAGATCGGTGTTCCAGTTGTCTTTAGTTAACTTCCCCAAAAAACTCCAGGAATCTTTCATAATATGTGGGATGGCCCCATAGATGTGCTTGAGCTGATTATCTATCCATCTACCAACATTGAATGTTTTAGACTTAGACCCAGAAATTATGGGTCTAAATGGAGGTTTGTCTATAGATTTATGTATCTTTGGAATCCCAACAATTTTGGCCAACACCGGGTAGTCATTTTTCAAAAACATGTATGTCTCATTAGTAATCCTATTATCTATTAAGTATTCTTCAATAGCCAAATCTATACGTCTGTGGCCTATGTTGATCTGATTGATAGAAATACTTTCATAATTGTCTGTCTGATGCAATATATCATAAATACTAGAATTATAGACATCAGTATGAAATGAAACTATCCCTCCACCCTTGTCAGGTTTCATAATACGAACCTCCTTGTTTAGTATCACTTTATTTAAACATTCTTTTTCTGAATATGATAGGTTGGTCTGTATATCATAATATGTATTGTGTTTATTTCTCAGATCCCTATGTAGCCTATACATATCCTTACACACCAGTTTCTCAAAACTGGATATGCTAGGATTGGAAGTTGGAACATAAGAGCTTTTTTTGCTCAGTTGGTTGTTCCCTTTACTACCCAAGTTGTCCTCTTTATTATCATACAGAATGGCTAAATTTAATTTGCGACAGTATAACTTTACTTGTTTGATGTTATCAAATAAGTCACTGCGAACTGTAGGTATAAACTTCATACCTTTACTCATAATACTTATGAATTGTTCATCAACCTCCACGTCAGTGTAGTTGTAAACATTGAAGCCTTCGTAACTGGTAAGGGTACATGGGTGTGTTGGTGTAGACAATTTAATACCCTGCATATTCTCGACATGATCTAAATACTCAACAGTCGAAGGATTCAATGTGGGGTGGTCCAAACTATGTAACCTATCCCCTATATTAACACTGACTCTAGTGTGGGCATCATAAGTTATTTCCTGTAATTGTTCCACTGTCTGTTGGGGTTCCTTGTGGATAGTGGTTTGTCCCTCTGAAAATTTCCTTCTTTGCTGAAACCCCTGTGGGTAGATCTAGTGAGGTTTATGTTTAAACTTTGCTCTTTAACTTTTTCCTTAGGCCAAATGTATGCCCTATTGGCACTATATAACTCAATGTCTCTGGTCATCTTCCTACTTTTCCTATCATAGATACTATGTGCTTTGCTATCTGCTAGAAAGAATTGTTTCTTAAATAAATCTTTCCAAGTGTCAAGATCAACATTACTAGTAATTACCTCATACATACTTTCCAGTTCATCTGCTAGTAAAACCAATTTCTCATGTTGGTATTTAAGCAAAAGTTGCATATAAGCACATCCAAAGTTGTCAAACAACCCATTAAATTCATTCACCACATCTTGTTTGTATGAAATGCCTAATGGCAATTTAAAAAACCTTAAGCCCTTGGGCACAACATTAATTTTCAAACAATTGTTTAAATAACTCACATCAATTTTAGTATTTTTGTAAGAAGTTAATTTTTTGCCAAAATCAAAAATCATTTCCTTTAATGAACTGTATACATATTCTTTATTGATGTTATTATTGTGATGTCCTTTCATAGTGAAGTCATAAACATCCTGTTTATCATTCAAAAAATGCTCCATAAGTTCTCTTTCATTAACAGATTTTTGTACCTTATTAAAATTGTATCTATTCACCTCGGCACTGTCATGCCGAGAAAAAGTTCTGAAACCCTTATTAGGGCTAGAAATGTTATATTGAACAGTACCTTTGTGGTCATTGTCTAACTTCTGCTGGTTGTTTCCGTAAAGCTTACTCGGATATATGGTCTTTGGCCCGTATGATACTGAAGTCAAATGTAAAGTCCTGGGCCGGTGATAGCCCCAACGGATCGTGAAATATACGCTCGTCATCCTGGATGGTAAAACGGCAGTGTTCTTTAAGTAAATCATCACCAGCATCAGGAAGGTCTATTGCGCCGTTGGATGTGTGGGCTACTTCTTCGGTCTCCCGAAGAACTTCTGGGAACCCTCGTTCTGGCGTAGGTAGATTCCTCTGTGAGCGTGCACATTCACGCTCGCATTCACAAGAGTTGTACGCTGTCCGAATGATGGATGCCACCTCCCCCTCTCCATTTTTGGACGATAATAGTATATTTTCACGAGTTGCATCACATAAAGGTGGTAAATTAGAAGTTTGTTCATTTTTGGTTGCTAAGTTAGTAACCAATTGAAAAAGTTTCTTTAACTCACTTTGAACAGCTGAAACTTCAGCACGTAACACATTAAACTCCTCTCGAGACAATGAAGCACCAGAGGTGTCTTCCTGGTCCAACATCGTACTGCTACCAGGAAAAAAGCAAACTGCAACCAACTAAGAATAGAAAAAATGCGGATCAGTAGACACCTGCTGAAGATCAAGCTCGTACACGAGAGAGTAAAAATGAATCCTTTATTCCACAGAAAAACAGTTTAGCGCTTTCAACTGGTGAACCCAGTCTTCATCAGAACAGTTTGAAAATACTCACATACAGGTATTTATAATCAAAGTGAGTCATACAATTAGAAAAGTCCGCCAAAACTTTTAAAGGTGTACTGGGTAACTAATTCTAAGTCACAAAATAAAATACATTTATAGGTCAATAAAAAACTATGTACCTGCTAAAAAAACACAAAAATATATGTATAAAAATGTCAAAATGTGTGTATAAAGAACATGTATATAAAAATCCTATCTAGTCTGAGGTACAACTCGACACAGTAAGCATATAAAACCTGCGTTTTTCTGTATAGATGAACTAAAGTGAATATATATATATATATATATATATATATATATATATATATATATACTGTTATACTAATCATACATGTATTAAGACTAGAACAGGGAACTGTAATACTAGTCAGGTGATCTATTTAGCCTCTTGCACATCCTGCCCCGTGTACTATATTGGCAAAACAGAAAGATTTAAAAAAAAAACGTATCTATGAACACTTATATCGTATTCAGAAAAAAGATTCTAAAAATGCTCTTTATAGACATATTAATGATTATGGGGGAGAGCATCATTTTCGTTTTGCCATTATAGACCAAGTGAAGAGCACGTTATTTGGAGGGAATTGGAAGATGCAGTTGGCTGCCTTGGAGAGCAGGTGGCAGATTGTATTAGATGCTACTAGAGCACCTGGACTGAATGAGTTTATTAGCATTAAACCATTTTTGATACTTTCCCAGTAGGCCTTGATTCATCTGCATTTACATTTTTTTTCATATTATTCATTAATAGGTTAGTCTTATATTGAACTTGTTCTTCCAGTGGGCTTTGATATATTCTCTTTAGTTCATCTATACAGAAAAACGCAGTTTTTATATGCTTACTTTGTCGAGTTTATCTTAGACTAGATAGGATTTTTATATACTTGTTCTTTATATATACATTTTGACATTTTTATACATATATTCTTGTTTTTTAAGCAGGTACATAGTTTTTTATTGACCTATATATGTATTTTACTTTGTGACTTAGAATCAGTTATCCAGTACACCTTTAAAAGTTTTGGCGGACTTTTCTAATTGAATGACTCACTTTGATTATAAATACCTGTATGTGAGTATTTTCAAACTGTTCTGATGAAGACTGGGTTTACCAGTTGAAAGCGCTAAACTGTTTTTCTGTGGAATAAAGGATTCATTTTTACTCTCTCGTGTACGAGCTTGATCTTCAGCAGGTGTCTACTGATCCGCATTTTTTCCATTCTTAGTTGGTTGCAGTTTGCCTTTTTCCTAATTCATGATACATTAGATGTCACATCACAAGATAAAGTGGCATTGCACTTGTCTGTTCGACAGAAGGGAACTGTGTGATTTTATAAGAATGACACAGTCAAGGTGGGTTGGAGCAATTGCAATGTGACTGTTCCCTATAGATGCTACACTAAACCTGATAACATTGGATCCTATTGCAACACGACCTATGATTCATTTATTGAACTGATGCATAGGACAATTGGTGAAGTAAAACATAATGCTGACCTCTATAAGCAACTGTCCATAATTGACAAAAAAATGTTTCATGCAGAGTCAGGGTATAGTAAAGTTACTACTAAAGTGAAGATTGTTACTTTATATGCGGTAGAAAAGCATATAATTGGCTACCTGAGAATTGGTCTGGCAGTTGTTTTTTGGGGTACCTGGTTCCGGCCATACGACACACAGCAGTTTTACCTCAAGGGAAAATTCGGAACATTCGAGAAATCAAGAAGCCTGTCAATCCAGTGGGGCAAATCAATGTGCGCTGGAAAAACCATCATGCTGTGGGCACGGGGAACAATGGACTGTCACACATGGACTTGAGTGATACTATTATATCGTGGGTAGGTGTACTGCCAGCATATGGAGCAATGAAATCAATCTGGGAACTGAGAAAATTGTCTAAGCTTCTCAAAATAATGAGCAATGCAACCTTTTCTGCCCTAGAATTGGTGACTGATGAACTGGCTGCCATGAGAACAGTGGTGCTTCAAAATCGCATGGCTCTTGACTTCACCCTAGCGGCGAGAGGAGGTACGTGTACTTTAATCCAGGAGGAGTGCTGTTCATATATTCCTGACCACAAACACGAGATAGACAACCATCTTGAGATGATTCAGCAGGTGTCAGCCATGACCAAACCAGGACCAAATCCATTGACAGACTTTTTCCAGAAATTGTTTGGGGGTTGGAGCAGAATCCTGATGAACATTCTGATTGCCATCTGTGTAGGAATAATCCAACTGGTGGTATGACTGTGCTGCTGCATCCCCTGCATAAAAAGACTGAATAAAAATTTTGTAGACATTTCAGTTTCAGAAACCTTATACCAAGATGTTGAACTTGAAGAATTGCTAAAAAACTGAAAATGCCTTCATGAGCTTAAACTGAATGACTCTCTTAACTGCAAATCTTGAGCAGGAAGAGGTTAGGGGAAGAAAAATCTGTTTATGCTTATCTTGAAAGTAGAATAAAAGTATTAAAAGGGGGGAAATGTTAGAAAAATATATAATTGTAATATGCATGCTTAGTGCATTTGAGGTTTAAAAGGGTTAATACATTTATTCTGTTCACACTGCATGAATCTGCACAGCTATTAGAAACTTAACAAGAGACATTTCATTTCTGCTAATGTTATGAAACTTAACAAAAAGATATTTCATTTCTGCTTGTGCCATGAGAAAATATGCAGCTGCTAGAAGCTTTGATAAAGAAAACAATAGATGCTTGAAAGTATAAACCATAGTCAGCATTACTTGTACCAAAGCTAGAAATGTACCTTGAATCTAGACAAAATGTAACACATGTATTAGAACTGTACAATTGAAGAATTGAAAAGTTAAGGTGGGCTAAAATAAGCCCAAGGCCAGGTTGTTTTTCTCAAAATGTTTTTGCAAGACAGCAAATAATCTGACCATATCAGCAATAAGTCTGGTAACATTTTCTGTGAAACATACAGAAAGCTGTGTCCAACTACATCAGCAATAGAATAGTAACATTTTCTGTATGACATGAAGAGAACTGTATAAGAATAATATACTGATCACCAAAGAGCCAGACAAATCCTGTACCTACATGCTTTGTCTCCTTGCTGCAAGTAATAAAGGGTGCCTTGCTTGAACCTAACGTGCATTTGTCTTTGAAGTTTTTTCCTTTTACACCTCCCTCCCTCTTATCCTGGATTACTTAGCTGACCTACTACACAGTGACTTCTCTTTCTCCTCTCCAAAAATTCATGCCTCTGCTATTTCTGCTCATTTCCCACTGAGCAGCCCCTTATCTCACACCCTTTGATCAAACAATTCCTAAGAGGGGGCTAGCAACTTGAGGCCACCCAGAAGGGCACCAACACCAGCTTGGGACCTTAACTTTGTTTTGGAAAAGCTCACCCTGTCCCCTTTTGAACCAGCTTCTTCTGCAGAGCTAAAATTTATCTCTTGGAAAACAGTATTCCTTCTGTCCATCACTTCAGCCAGAAAAGTTTCTGAGCTGCAAGCACTCATGGCTGTGGAACCCTTCATCATTTTCCATGCAGACAGGGTATCCTTCAGAACTAACCCATCCTTTATGCCCAAAGTGGTTTCCAGTGTGGCTCTCAACCAATTCATTCATTTGCCCACCTTTTTTCCCAATCTCCAAAACAAGGGGGAAAGGATTCTTCACTCTCTAGATGTGCCCAGACAGCTCAGATTCTATCTTGGCAGGACTAAATTCTTCATAAAGTCTGATCAATTGCTGGTTAGCTTTGCTACAGGGGCAGAAGGCAAAGCCATCTCCAAACAAACCATTTCAAAATGAACAGCACACTGCATCCATTTCTGCTACAAACAGCATGGAAAGCATCCCCCCAAGGGGGTCAGGACACACTCCACCAGAGCAGCATCCAACTCTGCAGGCTTCCTCAGAGGAGTCCCCGCCAGGGACATCATGGAGGCTGCCACCTGGACATCTGTTCACACTTTTACCAAGCATTACTACCTACCTCTCTTCTCCAACTCCAGGGCAGGGTTTGCCTCTGCAGTCTTTCAGGGCATCCTAGCCAGCTCCTAGTTGCATTGACTGCCTCCACCTTTTCCTAAGCTTTGGGAATCAATCCAAATGTGATGACTGCAACAGTGAAACACAAAGGACATAGTACAGTTGTGTACACTTACCATAAATGTAGATGTTCGAGTGTATTCACTGTTGCAGTCCTGGTTTCCCTCCCCCCATCCCCCTTTCTTCTCTTTCTCCTTTTATTACCACTCTAACTTGTTGTTCTCCTTAACTTACAAGGGAATTTTTGGTATTCATTTTCCACTGGTAGGGTTTTCTTCCACCAGAACCTGGCCTCCTACTTTGGGGCTCCTGACAGGTTAGGGCAAGAAAAACTGATGTAATGGCGTCGGCTGCCTTACTTTATACTACTGGTGACCTGACGTCAGTCTTCAAGCGACAGCAACCGATGCAGAAATACTAAGCCTCTGGTACTCGGGCCGGCTGAGGGCTACCCTGGCAGGGATAACCCATATGTGATGACTGCAACAGTGAATACACTCGAACAGCTACATTTATGGTAAGTGTACACAACTGTACTACTTTTGCTTTATATTTCTGGTGTGGGATGATTTGAGGATTGAAGTCACTAAATAATGACATACATTTGAGTTTCAGACTTCAAATCCTTCAGAAAATTTATATTAACACAAACCATGTTACTCTGGCCACTTTCTATGTTTATAAGAGCAATATTTAAAATCTGCTCCTATTTTTGGGCCTTTATCCCACCATTTTGTTTGGCTTTGCCCAGATTTCTTGCACTAAGAGTTTGAGTGGTATGTTTGAGATGTTGAAGTGTTTAATTATAGACATGAATGGTAGCAGTAAAACTGGCACTAGGCCTAAAATTCAAACCCAATGGCAGCTCAAGTGATAGTAAAAAATAAAAGAAGCCAATTAGTGTTTTTTTAGAAAATGTCCTGTTTTTGATTTTTTGTTTGGCTATGAGTTTTTATTATACAACTGATGTAGTAAAGAAAGGCCTATATGAAAAAACACTCTTCTTGTTGCCTGGTTTGCCTAAAAGGATGATATGGCAGCTGAGGGGGCAGTGTACACAGAGTAGAGTGCGGAGGTACAAAAGCACAAGGCATTTGAGACAGATGATCTGCTATTTTTCGCACAGCCCATGATGGTGGAAGTAAGGTGAAAATGCTTGTGATTTAGGCAGGCTTAAAGATTAAAATGTTACAGAAATGTAACATATCTAAGTAGTTTTGGTTGGATACAGTATAATGGTAGCAAATCCATCCCATCTTTTCAAACAGGTTTTCAGAAAAAAAAAACTGAAATGAAAAAGAAATATGAGGGCACAATAGGTAAAATGAAAATTCAGACTGTCACTGCTAGGGAAGATTATTGACTATGAGTGTTTGAATGATAAATTAAGGCTATTAAATGAGGTATTTTGTATAACAAGGCTACAAATTAGCAAATGAAAAACTATCTATGATGATTTATTTTTGTGTGCATATGATTTATGCTTAAGGCAGGGCAAGTGCTTTTATAACAAAGGAATTTACTACTGAACAATTATTATGGACAATTTGCAGTAAAACAGTTGATCAAAATATCTAATAAGCAATGGTTGCTGGTACACACTATGGCAGCAATACAGTAGTTTCTAAAGTCTCGGTTAGGTACAATATGTGCCACCACTTTCATTGAAAGAGGACAGCCAAAGTTCAGTTAAGTCCAAGGTATCAAATACTGATGTGCTGGCTGCACAATCACAGCTCACACTTCTGCGATGAAAAAATCAAAAAAAAAAGTAGTAAAAAAAAAAAAAATCTTTTTTATTCACAGTACTCTTTACTTTTTAAGACTTCAGAACAAAATTGACAACAAACAAAAAAATACTACACATTTAAATCATTGGGCTGCTGCTTAATAAAGTAAAAAAACAAAATCCACATATTCATACACAACACACAATATACAATAATCAGAAAGTACCCTTCTCTTGCATGAATACTTTTGATCAAAATATGACACAAATTTTTTAGAAATGCATTTTTGCTGAGGTGAACTGTGGTGGAATAGAAGGCTAAAGCCATGACTATGGCCTAATTTACCCAGGTTTAATTAGCGACTGGGGTTACACAATGGAGCTGGCAGGGAAGGATGGGCATGCCAATCTTGTCAGATGATGGGTAGGAGTTAGCCATGCCGCCATGCACTGCCACATACCATCAGAGGAAAGGGAGTGATATAAACGTGTGAATGGTGGGAAGGGACAGGTCTGTGATGGTGCTAGCAGGGGAGGACGGGTATACCGATCTTGAGGGAAGATGGGTAGGAGTTAGCCATGCCGCCATGCACTGCCACATACCTTCAGAGGAAAATGAGTGATATAAACACATGGCTATGGGGGAGGAGGGCAGATATTCAGTTTGCTAAATCACTTGGTCATAGTCTTCATAGTGAGTGTGCTAAAACATTTGTCTGCACAGGGATGGTACTGTGGACCTTTGTGGTGAAATGGGTCGCTCCTCCTTCCACACAGAGGAGGGTTAGAGCCATTGTAAGTAGTTTGGGCACAATACACCTTCACTGAAGTCTGTATGATGGTTTGTCCAAAAGGCATGGCATAAATGGGTTCTAGTCCAGTGGGGGGTGTAGGTTGATGGTATTCAGGCACAGCAGCACAAATCACCTATAAAAAATTATTTTACTGAAAATTTGCAAACTACATTACAACACATAAGCATAAAAAACTCACAAGCAAACAAAATCTAATAACAGGATATTTTCTAAAAGGGACAGAAAAGTCAAAATGCAATCATATGTGATAAACTGTTCTGAAATGAAGAACAAAAATGTCTTATAAACCGATTCTTCAGTATCTGGCGTCTACAATATCAGAAAGAGATTTTAACGGTTT
Source organism: Protopterus annectens (assembly GCF_019279795.1). Lineage (NCBI taxonomy): Eukaryota > Metazoa > Chordata > Ceratodontiformes > Protopteridae > Protopterus > Protopterus annectens. The sequence goes on from NC_056746.1 coordinate 932,667,175, forward strand.
GCCTGTTAACCTGAGATTTGAAGCTGAGAAGAGTCCATTTTCAGCGGAGCCTGGGGGAGAAAAGCTGCAATAACTTAAGCAGACAACTGAATACAACAGTGGAGCAAAACAGCACAAGAACTATTATTTACTACCTGCTTAAACAAATTTGTAAGGAAAACTGGGTACAGCAGTAATTATCAAGAGCATATTCATTAGAATCCCATTTATATTTCTTTGAGTTTTCCCTTCTTCCTATACATGGCATGACCCCCCCCCCACACACACACACACACACACAGACACATACACACACACAACATTTAAACAAGCAAGCAATCAACTATAAGAGGCTTAGCCATATATATATATATATATATATATATATATATATATATATATATATATATATATATTAAAAAGTCCATTTCTAAAGCGCCTTTGATGATTGTTCCCTTGATATTTAGGACCAAACCCCAGAAAATATGTCAGTTGTATAAATACTAGACTTTCTGACTAATGCAACTTTATTAATATCAGAATTATTTGAATATAAGTATAACTAGAAGAACAGAGGGAGACTGGTATAATGTTTAAGGTGTTTACCTTACAGACACAATGTGCAGGGTTTGATTGTCACATGGGGTAATTGGCTAGGCTTGAAATGGCCTACAAAGGCAGTTAGCCTAGTACTAATCTATGAACCTATGAACATGCTTACAATGCAAAAAGGACTAACTAGCTAAGTAAATAAACTCCATTATGTTAGAAAACAACTGATATAGCACATTAGTGGACGATAACAGGATATCTAATACATATTACAGTGACTTTGAGAAATTCTTCAAGACAGTTGAATACAGAAGTGTTGCAAAAATGTATCCAATAATCTGTTATATTATGCCATATGTGCTGATTCATTTTTTGAAAGATGCTCCTTTACTGCTTGTTTAAATGTGCAGTTATTTAATATACATTTCTGCGTGACGGGAAGTTTATACCATAGCTTGCCAACTTAGCAAGGGAAACATAAGTCATTAGATCTTTTTTCTGGCCTGGAAGTACTGATTAAACATTCAGAAGATAGTATGTGCTCGTGCTACTGACAGTATGAGATAAGTACATCAGATAGGGCAAGACACGAGATCATGGAGTAACATATAAACACAGTTTAGTTGCAGTGAGGAAAACTGCTGCTAGAACACCTACCAATTTAAGATACATACAACTTTGCAATGATGGACTTTACAATGCCAGTCAATACTATAGCTAGGACAAATGACATCCTAAGCAGTCCCCAGAACCCCAGAGTGGTGGCACTCAACCCAAACATATGGACCATAAAAAAAGGAAAGGAAAGAAAATATTCTCAGAAGTTGAGGAAGACAAAAGTTAACTGTCACACAAGCTATGGTAGTTACAAACACTTATTCACACTACGTAAAACTAAACACATTTTATTTAAGCAGCCATGATATTAATCACGGCTGCTTAAATGAATGTCGTTACTGAACTTGCAATCAAACAGTACCTCTTCTAAGGTGCTGATCACACCTCCTAACAGTCTACACCTAGGGGCAGCCTTTGGCCCTCCCTAGCTACAAGACATTTCTTCCTCAGATTTGTGTGGTAAATGTGAAAGTAAGTTTGTGTAAAAATGAGCACAGTATAAGAGTGCTGACAAGATGTATGTAAATGCAATGGATTATCTAGATCAGAATATTAGGAAATACACTGACCCTATAAACATAGCCAAACTTTTGATATGACAGAGATCACCTACTTTCAAACCTTAGCTGTCCATCAGCTATTACACCCAGTAGTTATTGGGGCTGACTTCCTGTGCAGTGGAGTTACAGATTGTGGAAATCCGATGCTGTGGGACTGAATTCGATTTTATCTGTTTGTTGTTTACTAATAAAGAGCTTCATGGTTGTTTTATTGAGACTAAGACACAAATCAAAAGATTCAAGTTAGACATGAATATTATTGAAGCTGTTCTGTAACTTGGTATTAAAGATATTTCCATAAAGATAATATATTGCATAAGTACAGACTGGAGATATCCGGAATCACCACATTGAATGGTCAAGAGGGAGAGGGCATCCTCACTCAGAAGGTCCATTATTTCCCCTGTAGTATTTACCCCAGAGGTTATTACTGCATGTAATAAGCAACAACTGTGTTTGTTTTTGTTTATTTTTTTATTGTATTTTTATTTGAAAAGATGTTATTGTTTGTTTTCCTTCTTTAAAAAAAGTTTTTCTCTCCCCTTGTTTATTCATAGTGTAATATTTTACATATTGCAGTTGTAGAACTTACTAGACAATAGTAAATATGTAGAACTGACTGCAGATCTGTGCACTGTGTGTGTGTGTGTGTGTGTGTGTGTGTGTGTGTGTGTGTGTGTGTGTGTGTGTGTGTGTGTGTGTGTGTGTGTGTGTGTATGTGTGCGTGTGTGTGTCTCTCTCTGTTTTTAATTTCAGTAACTAATACTTGGCAATATAAAACTTATGTGACTCGAGCTTTGACATTCTGCAGTACACTTTGTCAAGAAGAACACATTCTTATAGGGTTTACTATTATTATCATGCATTATTTATCCAGCATGATTATTTCATCCCAAAACTTTCAATGCCTTGGGTGGTTGCTATTCAAAACACTGACACTTTCAAGGTCATGAAAAACAAAAAAACAAAAAACAAAAAAATGAGGCAAGGCCTCCCACACCCCAGTTATGCTTACTCTGAGCTCACATGATCTTGGCGAAGAGGGGGAGGAAATGACATAAATGCCACACTCGCCTTCTTGCTATTTTCTGAGTCTTACTGGCACTATTAGACATGGAAGACCTTCCAATGCCTAGCAGAGCCTCTGGAATTAACTATTTAACCATAGCCTCCAAACAGGCTCTGTGCCTCATGAATGGAGAACAGCAACAGTCATCCTTCTGCACAAAGGTGCACCGTCTAGACTACAGACCCTGGAAACTACAGACCCATAAGTCTCACTAGTCTTATATGCAAAGCCATGGAAAGAATTATCATGGAGATGATCAAAAGAGATATAGTAAACCTCCAGACACTGGACCCAACCCAGTTTGGTTTTGTCAAGGGCAGATCATGCCTACTTAATCTGCTGGACTTCTTTGAGAAGGTCACCAAAGCAATGGATGAGAACAAAATGGTTTATGCCACCTACCTTAACCTGGTCAAGGCATTTGATGCAATACCACCCTTGGACATTGTTGGCAAACTCAAGAGTTTAGGTACAAACTCGTATGTTACCTGGTGGATAGGCAACTGGCTCACAGACAAGACCCAGGAAGTTAGAATTGTGGGGTCCACCTCTACAAAGAGGCCAGTCACTAGTGGAGTCCCTCAGGGATCAGTCCTTGGACTGCTTCTTTTTGACATGTACTTATCAGACATCAAGGCCAATGTCAGTGGTCTCTGGCTGACTAAATTTGCAGAAGACCTCAAATTAGGAGCTGTCATTGGATCTCATACTGACAGAAATGTTCTCCAGGAGGGGCTGACGCAGACAAACAACTAGTGTCAGAGCTATGGACTAAAACTAAATGCCAAGAAATACATAATAGTATCCTTTTGGGAAGTCATCCATCCCTGGTAACTGTCATATTGACATCATACCCCTTAGAGTTGACCCAATAATCAGGGACTTGGGGACACAAACAGATAGTAATCTAACCTTTGATCATCATGTGTCTACAGTAGTGAGGACATCATTCTATGTTGCACAACTTATAAACAAAGGTATGGCATCTAAGTCCAAGGGAGTCACTGTTCCACTGTAGTCAGCATTCGTATGTACCAACCAGGCATATCCAACAGCTGGAACATCTATAGAGGATCCTCACTAAAAGAATACAGGGCTTAAGTAAAATATCCCTTATGAAGACCGTTTCAAGGCTCTATCCCTGTATTCTGTCTCCTAAAGGCTTTTGAGGGGAGAGCTATCCCTGATATACAGGGCATTGTCAGACCCCACTCTAATGAATGTCCTGCATATCTGCAAAACAAACAGCACCAGAATTACCAGTTCTAAAGACTTAAACCTTGCTGTAGAGACAGGTATGTATCCCAGAGACTATCCCTTCTCTGAAACAGGCTCCCCATCCTTGTGAATCAGAGTTCCTCCCTAACACAATTCAAGTGCAACCTGGAAAACTGGATGGGGAACAAGAAATTCATACCTGGTGTGGCACCTATGTCTCTAATGGACACAGACAGCTTGTAAATGGTTCATTTCCCAGGCCCCTGCATACACTTATCAAGGGTATCAGAACTTGTCAGAGATTTGGGATGCATGGCTAGGCTTAAAAAGGCCCTTGAGGTCATTAGCCTAGTAAACACCTATGAACCTATGAACAATGATGACATTCTGTGCGTCAGTCAACAGTCTGCTGGCAAACAGTAGGTTTATGTTTTAACAATATAACACTATTCTGTGTTGTGTTGTTTCGAAATACCCAATCTGTGCCATTTTGAATTGCACTCTATTGCAGTGGACAAGTAACATTCAGTATTTTAAAATACTTCTGAAACAAACATTTGACATTCTAGTACCTTTCCTGTCTGATCTTGTGAAATACTGCTTTGCATTTTAGTAGATGGAACACACCTGTTGACATTTTAGTGGTATTCTGTGGCAATAATTGTTATACTGGAACTTTACTTCTTTGACTCAAGCTGTGACATGAGTCTATATAGAGCTTTATTATTCTGAATTGTCCTTTACAGCAATAGAAAAGTAGTTTTAATACAGACAAAATGTTATTATTTCTGTGTTGCTTGGAGTGCTGAAGCTGTTGGCTATTTTTTAAACTTTAAACAGCTGTGTTTTGACAACTATATTGGCAGCTCTGAAAACAGTTGTTGAGTCATGGCATTTTCCAACTATTTTGACAGCTTGTCAAACTGCAGCATTTGATACTAAACTGTGGTTGCTCAGGCCAGTAATTAACATGCTTACAGAGATTGTAAGAAGATTTATATCAGCTTTATTTCTCTTTGTACAGAGCTGCTGACCATTCTTGCTTTTATTTAGCTTTATGCAGAGCTAGCAGTCCAATATTCCTGATGTCTGCCTATTCATGTTTAAGAATTTTGATGTCTATATTTAGGAAGGAAGGGTTACTGTACTGCATGGAAGGCAAAAACCATCCCACTAAGATCCCTAGAGGATGTCTTGTATCCAGAAGAACAAGCCAACAGTATGATATAGAAGAAAATGATATTAGCTGGAGGTGTCCTGTAACCTGGGGAGATCCAGAGTTTAGTGAGCCTGGTGGGTTACAGATGGGATAGGCAAAAGATACTGAAAATTGGAGGAGATTGGCAAGTTGTCTTCTCACACAAAAACCGAGCCTCATTAGCTGCTTGGCTGGCCAAATTGCAGTGACCTCTTGGATAAATGTGTTTTTGTTCCCTGTAGTTCTATAGGTTACTATGGAAGGAAATATAAAGCTTAGACATTTACTTTTATGTATGAATAATTTTATATTTTATTTATTTTACATTTGTTGACCGGGAAAGTCTGACTGGATTTTTGTCCATTTTCAGCAGAGGCCCAGGGAGAAAAGCTCCAAAAAACAATAACACAAACTATACCGTGGACTATGATGCTTGCAGATGACATTGTGATATGTAGTGAGAGTAGGGATCAGGTTGAGGAGACCCTGGAGATGTGGAGATATGCTTTAGAGAGGAGAGGAATGAAGGTCAGCAGGGCTAAAACAGAATATATGTGTGTAAATGAGAGGGAGGGTAGAGGAATGGTGAGGATGCAGGGAGTAGAGTTGGTAAAGGTGGATGAGTTTAAGTACTTAGGATCAACAGTTCAGAGTAATGGTGAGTGTGGAAGAGAGGTGAAGAAGAGAGTACAGGCAGGGTGGAATGGATGGAGAAGAGTGTCAGGAGTGATTTGTGACAGACGGGTACCAGTAAGAGTGAAAGGGAAGGTCTACAAGAGGGTAGTGAGACCAGCTATGTTATATGGGTTGGAGATGGTAGAATTGACGAAAAGACAGGAGTCAGAGCTGGATGCGGCAGAGTTAAAGATGTTAAGATTTGCATGGGGTGTGACTAGGATGGACAGGATTAGGAATCAGTATTTTAGAGGGTCAGCTCAGGTCGGACAGTTTGGAGACAAAGCAAGAGAGGCGAGATTGCGTTGGTTTGGACATGTGCTGAGGAGGGATGCTGGGTATATTGGGAAAAGGATGCTAAGGATGGAGCTGCCAGGTAAGAGGAAAAGAGGAAGGCATAAGATAAGTTTTATGGATGTGGTAAGAGAGGACATGCAGGCGGTTGGTGTGAAAGAGCATGATGCAGAGGACAGGAAGAAATGGAAACAGATGATCTGCTGTGGCGACCCCTAAAGGGAACAGCCGAAAGAAGATGATGATGATGATATAAACATATTGTAGTGAACTTTTAGACTAATTAAACTAAATTATCCAAGACACATAAAACATATTTTGTAAACAGATTAATAAAACAGCACAGTCATAGAACATAACATACAAGGGTGGTGGAGTATTTTTTTTTTTTACCTAGGCAAAACAATTGCTTGAGGAGAGTTACATGAGAGGAAACAACAGATCAGGAATGCATAATTATAGACTTAAAAAAAGTGGTCAGTCAAGGGAGATAATATCAGTCGGGGTTGGGTCATGGGCATAGCCATTGTGATTTTAGGAAGATTCTTATTTGTTTCTTGAAAAGTGGAGTGCATGTAAGGGACGTTAGTTCTCTTGGAAGTTTGTTCCAAGAGTTACCAATAGAGTTAGTGAACAGGCAGTCCCCAGATTTATTATTGGAGTTTAAGGTAGAAACAAGTACTCCATTGACAGATCTTAAGGTTAAAAGATTTTGGTAAGGGCTAATAAGGTTTCTGAGTATGGGAGTATTTGAAGGATGGTGCAGAATCTTGTGAATGATCGTGAGTTGCTGAAAAAGAAACTGTCTTTGCAGTTCAGACCATCCAAGCAATTTGAGATTTTTGCAGTGGTGGGTACGAAATGGGGCATCAGTGGCAAATGTGGCTATGTTGTTATAAGATGTTGCCAACATATTGAAATTGCTTTTGGAGAGGTTTGTATAAATTGGGGAGGCATAGAGGAGGGTGGAAAGTAAATGAGTTTGGGCAATGGTAGTTCTGGCTGAAGGTGTGAGAAAAGGATTAAGTCTATAAAGGCAGCCACGTTTTCTATTCACTGATTTAATCATTAGGTTGATATGTGTGTCAAAGTTAAGATTGTGATCAATTGTTACCCCTAAAAGTTTGTATAATAATATATAAAATATTACAGCTATAATTTACAGCTGGTTACAACCCAAGAGGGTTCAACAAAAAAGATGAATTGAACAGAAAAGGACATTATTAGAAGTAAATTTAGCCACAAGGTCCTTTGCTCAGTGGATATTGTGCAACTAAATGAGTATAAAATACCATACTTGTTTGTAGCAATTGTTTCCCAGGTTGTTATGTGCAAAAATGTCTCAAAAAGCAGAATGTAGGGGCACAGTATAACATGAAATGATAACCTGCATACTCTGCAGCCCAAAAGGATATGAATGGCCATTCTGATTAGCATCAGTGTCTGTAAGCAAAGTGTTTGTTACAGGCAGTTTAGTATAACAAGTCTGTGCATGTTTATATGTGCACATACAATTACTGACCCAATGTCGCAATATAGGCAACGTGTTCAACTGTTTAATTATTAATGTGTGCTCTGAAAATGTCTCCTAACATTCCTGTGCAGACAAATATTTCAAAGTTTAGTGAATATAAACCACTGACATAATTACTAAACACCACCAAGTATACCCAACCATGCAACAGCACACCCAGCAATGCATAGGGCTTTATTTCAGCATATCCATCAATGCATAGGGCTTTATTTCAGCATACCCAGCAATGCATAGGGCTTTATTCAGCATACCCAGCAATGCATAGGGCTGTATTTCAGCATGTCCAGCAATGCATAGGGCTTTATTTCAGTATACCCAGCAATGCATAGAGCTTTATTTCAGCATACCCAGCAATGCATAGGGCTTTATTTCAGCATACCCATGCAATGCATAGGGCTTTGTTTCAGCATACCCATGCCATGCATAGGGCTTTGTTTCTATGATTTAGTTCTGAAAGACCACATTGAGAACTACAGCATAACTAAAAGAGTTGTTTCTTTGTAGAAAAACCTCAGAAAACTTATTATGAGATATAGCAACAGGTCAGAAATAAATAAAACATGCAGCAACTCAAAATGGTGAGTGAGAACCTTCAGGAAACTCGCAGTAGGACAAGCTTAATACATTTACGGTTTGTTTAACACAGAACAAGCCATCAGAAAAATAGCAAAGCAAGAAGTTGTTCTGAGAAACACTTATGGTACGTCATACTTTTAAACCAGTATGAGCCATTCAGAAAGGTAGAGACTTTTGTTTTATTCTGGAATGTTAACTCAGTGTGGCCTGAGTATATGGTAGAAGGTCAGTTTACTGGACATAATACAAACACATGGGAGGAATCGTAAAATGGCAGGTTTTACTGATATGTGGGGAATTTTGATGTAACTGTGGAAAATGGGAAACTGATACTAAAACAGAAGAGCTTCATTGTGAATTTAATAATGCTGAAGTTGTACAGAATGTTTCTAAGTCTGTGTAATGAATCTGGTGCCAAAACATGCAGATTGTTCCACACTGTACTGCTACTAAACAAGCTTAAAGCAAAACCACCTACAGAAATTGTAGAGATTACACAAAACCATTCCAACCCAAAACTGTCAGTGTTAGAATGCTATAGCTGCCAAAGGATGAACCATGTGACAGTACTGTATATGTTATAAGTGTGCTGGTATGAACCATGTGACAGTAGTATATATGGCATAAGTGTGCTGGTATGAACCATGTGATAGTAGTATATATGGCATAAGTGTGCTGGTATGAACCATGTGACAGTAGTATATATGGCATAAGTGTGCTGGTATGAACATTTAGCATTAGCAGGACATTGTAGTGGCATAGTGACAAGAGTTTCTCACAATACTAAACTCTTTAGCCTGTTTCCCAGTAGGGGAGCCTTCTATGTGTGATCTGCATATTCTTCCTGCATCTCAATGGGGTTATTACCATCAAGAAAACATTAATTAATGTAAAAATGACTGACACATTAAGATTGACAGTCACAATTTGTGCAGTTCTGTATAAAATCCTTCACATGGACCAGTGCAAGGCCTTACAGTGACTCATTTATGTCACTTGGATCATTTTCTTACAATTCTTTTTCTTTAACTTGTTTGTACTGATAGAGTTTTCTTTCACTTTTGCCCATCTATAGGGAATCCTCTCCCAAGTACCCTTCATCAGCATTCCACCTGTGTGTCCTTCACTAACATATCATATATGGTAGATGCATTGGATATATATTTCTTTTTTTGGCTCCTCACAGCTGACCATTAGCTGTCCCCAGGATGTCCCCTCATCCTCATGGTATACTGGGCTCTCCTACCTCCCTCAGACTTACTCCAGCTGATGCTCAGGGCTGATGAGGAGCTTGAGACACATGGGGCAAGTCATATTGCTGTCGATGAGAATTTTTATTTTTTTACTTTATGCCCTAAGTTTCTTCTCCCTTGTATCCCTGTAGACAGCCAAGAAATGGATGTGCAATGAAAAAGTGGCATGTCATCATTCTTCCTTGATAGCTCCTCACCATTTTACATTTAGGACAATAAACTCCTACATGTCCTCAGTCTGTGCTAGGGGTTGACTGCGATGCATACCTGAAAGCACATCCTCTCCCACGGGATGTGTATGCTACCCTGTCCCCTGTTATTGCCCCTGATGCCTGTACCATTAATCGAACCTGGGTCACCTGCACTGCAGTCAGGGTTCTATCTCTCTATACCCTGCCACTGTCTCGATCATCATCATCAGCCCCCTTTTTTGCATTTTCTATATGAGGGTCGGGGAATTGCATCAACTGTCACCATCTCTCCTAATTCAATTTCATTTTCCTGCCTTGTTTGACAGTCATGCCTGACTATCACAGGTCTTCTCTCGCACAATCCATCTACTATTTTGCTGGACACCTTCATTACCTCTTGTCTTCTTCTTGTCCGTCCCAAATCTTTTTTACTAGATTGTCTTCTGCTTTCCTGCAGATGTGCCCAAACCACTGTAATCTGTTCTCTTTGACCTTCTCTGAATTGTTGCTACTCAGGCTTCTACTCTGATGTGTTCATTTCTTCATCTGCCTCACAGACTGGATAAATAATTGAAATATCTACCTTATTGAATGTTTTTGTTTTTTATCTGAGGGGGGTGCATTCCCTGTAGCATACATGTCATAAGTAGTTTACTGTATTGTCAAGTATATAGTTAATATTTATTTATTTGTTTAACTTTGTTAACTGGGTAAGTGAACCAGCCAAAGATAGTTTTCACACATGACCAAGGCAGACAGGCAATAACAACTTTTCAAAACAGCATTTACAAACATAGGAAAAATACTTGCAACAACCAGGTACCTATTTCCAAGTAACAAGAATAAGCAAACGGACTCAGGCAAGGCTCTTCTCTCCAGTATAAAACATGGGTTTATTCACAGTCCAAACTGCACAAGCGCTTTCACAAACAGCTTCATCAGGTGTTTAAAATAACATAAAAAACCCTCCTTTTATACACCTATTTACAAATCACATGACTTTACCCAATAATCATCACATGATACTGACATTACATCAAGCACTTCAAGCACAATAAAGCCATTTTATTAAAATAAACTAACTCAAAATATATAATACTCTTTAAAGTACCTAAACAGAGACCTTGATTTAAATTTAGGTCTCAGGGGGACATGGTCATTTAGGCCATGTCCTGCATCTCCCCTTAATCTAATTATCCAGGTTGCTTCTAACTCCTCAGTGTGATTACGTATATCACCTACTCTTACACTTGGGTAAATCCTACCTATTGCCATAAACTTAAGCACATTCGATGAATCTGTACTAATAATATGTTTGGCTAGGGCACTAACTTTATTCCTTATTCTTAGCATTTACAAACAGATTACTTTGTGAGTGTTTTTTCAAACCAATATTTACATTTAGGTTACATTTTAACTAGCATTTACACAATAACTACTATAGCTAGTCCATTTGACTGTGGGTATTCTGGACTACTAGTAACATGTACAAAGTCCCATTCTTTTGCAAATTTCTTAAACAACTGACTGGTAAATTGGGTACCACTGTCAGAAATAACTTTTATGTGGACTACCATGGATTGAGAAATTACATTTCAACTTAGTGATGATGGCAGTTGATGTTAGATTAGGTAGTAAATCAATCTCCTATCAGTTTGAATAAGAGTCTACCAACACTAAGTAATGATGATTTTTCCACTCAAATATATCAGTGGTTACTGTTGACCAAGGTTGTTGCGATTTAGCACTATTGCATACTGAAGAAGAAGAACGTACTTTATCAATGTCTTTTACTAGAGAAGGTCAAAATACTAGTCCTCCTGCCCTTCTTTTGGTAGATTTGAAACACTGGTGACCACGATGCAAAATCTGGATATATTCACATTGTAAGGAAACAGGAACAACAATTTTAGGACCTATGAAAATAATGCCATCTTCCATCAACATCCCATCCCTGTAAGGAAAATAAGTTTGCACTTCAGGTGGTACATTAGATAGCTTTGACGGCCATCCAACATTAATGTAGTGGTTGAGCTTTTGCAAAACTGGATCAGTCTTTGTATGATCTCAAAGCTCATTGATTTGCATAGTAGAAAAACTATGCACTTCCATGACATCAAAGTCAAAATTCTCTGCATGAAACTGTTTTTTTTGTATTTCTAGGTGATCTGGATAAGATATCAGCCAGATAAAGAAGTTTGCCTTTCGTATAGACCATTTTGAAGCTGTACTTTTGCAATTTGAGCATCATTCTTTGGAATCTCGCTGCAGCTGAATGCATAGGCTTCTTTAAAATAGTGACTAGAGGTTGGTGATCAGTGTCAATCTGAATACCTCGACCATAAATATAATCATGAAACTTTGAACATGCAAATACTATTGCCAAAACTTCTTTCTCAGTTTGCACATATTGAATTTCAATTCGGGTAAGAGATCTAGATGCATAGGCTACTGGTCTGCCTTCTTGAAGAATGAGTGCGCCAAGACCAAATTTTGAAGCATCACAGGAAAGAGTTACTGGTTTATTGACATCATAGTATCTTAATGTAGGTGGGGTAGCAATTTTCTGCTTAAGGTCTTCAAATGCTCTCTGGTGCTGTTCCAACCAAGACCATGTAACATTTTTGCACGTTAGCTCTCTCAAAGGTGCTGTCAACTCACTGAAGTCTGGTATAAACTTGCCTAAATAGTTGACCATACCAAGAAAACATTGTAAAGCTTGAACATTATCTGGTGCTGGCATCTCAAGAATGGCTTCTTGTTTAGATGGATCTGGTTGCAAGCCAGTGTTAGTAAATAAATTACCTATCTATATAACATCTGGTAGTCTGAATTTGCACTTCAGAGGATTGAGCTTCAAGTTCACTTCACATGCTCTATCTAGAACTTTCCTAAGGTTTCTGTCATGCCCTGCTTCACCATTGCCTCCAACCAATAAATCATCTACTATTATGGCACAAGGATAACCTGAAAAAATTTGCTTCATTGCATGCTGAAAGACTTCACTTGCAAAATTTATTCCAAATAGCATCCTGAGGACTCTATATTTTTCAAATGGGATACTGAAAGTAGTCCGTAATGAAGATTTGCGATCAAGCATCACTTGCCAAAATGAACTCTTTGCATCTAAAACAGAAAAGACAGTGGCATTCAGTATCAGGTGTGACTTCCTTGACTGTATGCATAGGATGATGTGGTCTTTTTAGTGCTTTGTTCAAATCTCTTTAATCAATGTATGTTCTGATTTTATCCAAGCTTTTTTTTTTGTGGGCTGCTACCATGGACATTCAATTTGTTCTGTAACTGGACAAATTATACCTTGCTGCACCATTTTATCCAATTGAGGTTTGCCTTTATTCTGCATAGCTATCAGAACTTTTCTTACTGGTCTGACCACTGGGCTGATCTCTGGGTCTAACTTCATAGAATACACAACTGGAAATTTGCCTAACTTGTCAACGAAAACATCAGCATACTCTGAGAAAATAGTTTCAGTAAAATTGGAACCAGGATATGTGCTTATATGATGAACTTCTTTGGTAAATGAAAGCAAATTCATTCTCAAACTGTCTCTGAGATCCAACAATGACTGCACAGGTCTTCAGACTACATAGAATAGTAAGCTGTAGCAGTTCCTAGCTAAATAACATGGAAGCACTACTGAGCCTTTGGTCTGAAGTTCTTCACCTCCATAAGCAACATGTTTCGCTCAACTGGCCCCAGCTCACACCTTAGCAAATGTGTCTGCTGATGTAACATTACACTTTGAACCAGTGTCTACTTTGAGCTCAGTGGATTTACCATTGATCTGGACAGTACAAAACACTTTGTTCTTTGCCAACAAATTTACTGCATCAACCTTTTCACCAATTACTGATACACCATCTATGTAGAAAGTAGAGTCACAATTCTCTATATGATCAACTTGCTTTTTTAAGTCACCTTTCTTTATAAATGTGTGAAGTTTACTTGATTTAAAAAAACTTTTGAAAATGGTTCCATTTTTTACACTTGTGGCATTGCTGACCAAATGCTAAGCACTTTTCTCTTTTAGACTTATTATTGGCACCACAATTGTGACAGTTAACAATAAAGCTTGACTTGTGTTTTGCTGACTCACCTTGTACTGCAATGAGCATGTCCTTCTCTTAGAACTTGCTGTAAAACTATGGGGTCTCCCGGGAAAATCTGTAGGGGTTGCAGCTGCCATTTGCTTAGGCCTGCTTCTGCTTGACAAGTGTTGCACGCTATCTACATTTACACTGGAGCCTGCTGAAGCCATGCTCTTATCACTTGCAAGCATACTTGTGTGCCTTTCTGTAACTTCATGGATTTGACAAATCTCAATAGCATCGCTCAGCTTTAACTCACTGTTACGAAGCAAAATCTTTCTCACTGCAGCACTATTAATATGATACACAACCCTGTCCTTTCCTAACTCATGCTTTAAGTCACCAAACCTACACATTTTAGCTTTATTTCTCAAGTCAGTAATATAAGCTGCAAAAATTTCTCCTGGCCTTTGATCTCATATGTAAAACAAATACCTCTCTAATGTAACATTTGTCTGGGGGTTACACATTTCCCTGAATTTGTGTTTCAAACAGTCGGAGTCTTCCCTTAATTCAGCCTGTACAACATATGATGGTTTTCACCTTCTCCTTCATATACTGCTAGTACATACACAAATGAACGCTCTCTTTTAGTGGGCTTTGACCCAGCTAGGTTTAGCAAAATGAATGCCTTGGAGAATGCATCTTTGTCAGACTAAGCTGCTTGTATAAAAATATCATACTCTTGCTCAAATATTCTCCAATTCTGTGCAATATTTTGGTCAAATACAAGTGGTGGTGTTTTTTTTTAAATCCATCTGCCATTGCTCAAATATTCTCCAATTCTGTGCAATATTCTGATCAAATACAAGTGGTGATGGTTTTTGAAATCCATCTGCCATGCCAACAAATTACAGTAAAACACAATGCAACCCAAGTCCACTTTTAAGTATACGAACATGCACACTTACACATATGCCTGAAATTTATGCCAGTATTTGAAACTATGCCCAAAAGCACAACAAGCCTCTGAATAACTAAACTTTGCAAAATAAGTCTCCTGGGCACAAGAATACTCTTAAAATTACTTTACTGTAAGAAATCACCTCTTATCAGTGTAAGAAACATTTCAAAATAACTGTACTTTGCAAATAAACAGTACACAGCACATTGAAACTTTCCTAAAATGGCTGTACTTTGCTAAATAACTCTTTACAGTGCAAGAAACATTCTGTAATGGCAGCACTCTGCAAATAGACACACCCAGCACAAGAAACTTTTCTAAATGGTCACATTTTGACTGCACTTTATGAAATAGTTGCACTTTGCACACAAACTCTTCGAAAAAAATGCACAGTAATAAGCACACACTCTAAGCACTTTTACACACTTTGAAATACTTCGAATAACTCTAGTTATGCCCTTGATAGCTTCAATCAATACAAAACAGTAGTTCATGCCAAAACACAGCAGTTTGCCAAAAAACATGCAGTTGCCTTGCTTTATTTATGTTTAAAATGCCCTTTTTGCTCTTATTATATTTGTTTTGTTTGTTAAATCTTTTTTCATGCCCATTGTACATTTTTGTGCTCGTTTTACTTTAAACATGCTTGTTTTGCAATTCCGAGGTAATTTAAAACCCCTCATGTGCTTTTCTCATAATTGTTTTATTAAATATCTTAATTTTAAACATTTTGTTTAATTAATACATTTTTCATGCCTCTCGCTTGTTTAATAATGTGCTGTGCCCTTGTAATGCTCTGTTTTAGCTTTTTTATAAAATAAATTGTCTGTGCAAGTTCTCATTACCTTTCTTTCATTTGTGACCTTTTTTTCTACTTGGTTCTCTTAGTTTGCCTTCACTGTTAACTCTGCACCTCCTAGCTCTGAAAAGCAGTTTCTGGGATCCCATTTCTGACACCATGTCACTCATCAGGTCAGGATAAAACAGACGAGCATTCATGGGTTCTGTTCAAGCAGCTTTATTATGTGCAACCACATCAGGATTGAGGCTTAATAACTTTAACTTTGGTAAACTTGTAAACAAACTAGCTATCACACTCATACCTGCTCACTCCCTGGCTGCATTCTCAAAATGGCACTGAAGCTAGCACATGCTGGCTATTTATATGCACGTGTTGTCCTTGGAAACACTTCTTAAAGGTACAACACACACATAGACACACACACACACACACACACACACACACACACACACACACACACACACACACACACACACACACACACACATGCTATTCTACAGCAATTACACACAAACCCACACTATTCTACAGCAATTAATTGTAATAAGTGGCTATACATGGTAATATCTTCTGAGTGTTGGACACCATACATGAGGGACTCCTTTGGAAGTTGGAGGATAAAATCCCTGATTCATATGTTTGTGTGATAGCCTGAAATTGACAAAATAACTTAAAGGTTTAGCAAAAAATGATAATATATATTAAGCTCTAAGATGTATCACAAATGGTCATTAATATCATGGCAGTGTACCCATACTGATTTTCTGGGGGCATTTATGGACTTACTTGTGTTCTTCATTGGTGTTGGTACTTACTCTGTGCATCTTAATGTTATCTGTGTGGAATTAACTACTTTGTAGAAAACGTCAGATGTGCTACAAGGAGTGTTCACAAGGAATGGCCTCCTACAACAGAAGGATGCTCATAGCTAAATGGCTAATAGCACTTGACATCAGTTTTCTGACAAGCAGCTAAGAATATGTTAGATGAAAAGTTTGACTAAATACAAGGAAAGTAAAGCTATGATCTTTAAATACAAACATTAATGATGTATTTTGAAATGTATATCCCTTCCACAGCATCATTGAGCTACATCTATCTTTTTTTTGTCATGGCTCATCTTTTCTGATTCACGTATTTATTCGGAGGGCAATCCTCCATTCTACCATCTTTGCAATGTCTTATATATGGAAGCTTTTATATGGAACTGGTTAGGTTTCAATTCCTTTTAGCATCAGGCTTGTCTACTTTATTCTCTCCATCTTCCTGTTATCCCCCTCCTTTCCTCACTATCAGACAGCTTTCCTGTTGTCAGATATTCTCGGCTTTCTGTTTGATTTAACAGTTTACTTTATTAAACAGCATTAAGGATCATGAAGAAAGTTCAATGCACATTCAATGCCTTTTTTGCCACCTCAATAAAGAAATCAAATTTGTTTGATATGGCTTGTGTGTACTGCAAATCTATGCCCTCCAGTCCATTGCATTTTGTTTTGTTTAAGTTTTTTGCTTTTTTTGGACTTTTAAGAGGTCTTGACTAGGGTCATTTAGAAAAGAATTATTTCAGACAGTAAATAACATTCAGCGAATTAGTGAGAAGAGCTGAAAAACAGTATTCCTAATTTAACTGGAACTATTTAGAGGTATATTTAGCTGTAGTGCTTGTTTTTTGTTGCTCTCTGCCTGTCGCTGATCTCTGCATTTACTTGTTTTTTGTTGCTCTCTGCCTATCGCTGATCTCTGCATTTACTTGTTTTTTGTTGCTCTCTGCCTATCGCTGATCTCTGCATTTACTTGTTTTTGTTGCTCTCTGCCTCTCGCTGATATCTGAATTTACTTGTTTTTTGTTGCTCTCTGCCTATCGCTGATCTCGGCATTTAATTTTTCCTACCTAGCTGCCCTACTGCTGTTGTACTTTTAAACTTAGGGGATTTTGAGTTGCCTGCCCCTACTATAAATCTGACTTTGGACACTCTTACCAGTCCCATCTCATCAGCTCATTCTACCAAGCACTGAGAGATCAGCTGGGAAGGCCTCTCCCCCCCTTAGTCTTTTAAATTTGAATTATATTGTTTCCTCCCTTCCCACTTGCTAAAATTTTTTTTTACTCACCTGCTTTTACTGTATCTCTGCATCTTCCTACTTTAGTACTTTTTTAAGTTTTTGCTGCATGTTCTTAGTGTTCAGTTGCATTTAATTCACTGCATTTATTACTGCTTATTAGTAGCCTGATTAAATTGTAACTGATATTTTAAGCCTCTTAATTGTGATTTAAGCACTTGGGCTTCAGACTAGTTATCTTACAAAAGGAAGGTTTGTGGTCTACACTCTTGTGGCAAGAGAGGACAGCCTATGCCCCTCTGAGTTGGGAATTGCTGGTCAAAGGCTTATTGTGTCTGTTATTCTAAAAGTGTCTTACTTCTGGTTTAAGCACTTGGGTTCTAAACCAGTTATTTTACATTAGGAAGGTTTATGGTCTACACTTTTGCAGCATTACTGTCTAGACAGATTTCTTAAAGTACTAGAACATCTTGTTTGCTCATAGCTGAGTGTTGTTCATCAAGTTCCTTGCCTTATTAACTTGTTCAGTATTTAAGGTTTCCCCTCACTCCTCCCTAGTAGATCAGTAACCATGGATATGCACTTCCCAACTCCCACTCTGGCCAGTCTGGTTGAGATGGGTATTTTGGGTCTTTCTAGCAACTGCCTCATGTACACTGAAAACCCACTTATTGTTAATAAAACAGATATAGTATGCAAGAGGTGTAAATACACTTTAATGTTGGAGGCAAAACTCTGTCATACAACCAAAACTAATCCTACAGAGGTTGCCAGTGACACTTGCACCATGCCTACTGCAGGGTAAAGACCCGACACATAAAATGACTTATGCTGAGGCACTTAGAGGTAACCTTCCTGAAACACTAACACCTCCTGCACAATACAATTAAATAAAGGATCTTCAACCATCATGTAAACACTCCATTAAAACACCATCTGCAGCTACACATAGTAACACTGTATATAGTATTTCCACTGCTAAGTCCTTAAGGCAAACCAGCACACAATCAAATTTCCTGGTCATTGGTGATTCTATAGTGAGGCACACTGATGTCCCCTTCAACAGACTGTGTAAGGACAGAGTCCTGGTTAGCTGCCTTTCCAGGGCTAGGATCTGTCAAGTCACACAGGCACTTAGGTCATTGAACCACAAGTACCAGTATGACTCTGACATAGTCCATGTGGGTGTTAATGACCTGAGACATATATGAAGTGAGACTTGAATGAGCTTGCTGATTATGTATCTCAGATAGGTATGAGCCTAGCACTGAACAACATGCTACCTTCTCCAAGGAGGATGCCATGTTGCCAACAAAAAATGATTGATTTTAACAATTAGCTTAGCTTCTGGTGTCAATCCAGGGAGGTACAATATTTGATGGCCTGGGAGGAAATGGTTGACAGACTATGCTGCTTTGCTAGGGATGGTCTGCACTTATCCCTTCTAGGCTTTCGGATTTTGGCAAAATGCCAAACTGATAAACCTACCAACTTAACTGAACCTGTAAAGAAATATCTGAAGGTGGTACTGCTCAATGCTAGAAGTCTTAAAAAGAAACATCACTCCCTACAAGCCTTCCTCTCCCTGAAGAGTGTAGACATCTGTGTAGTAAAGATGACATGTTTTCAAGTCCAGCTGTGTCAGGTTCTAATGCCTTTCACACCTTTAGACCAGCTACTGCATGGGAGGAAACTAAAGGTGGAGGGGCCTCAGTCTATATTTAAACCAGTCACACATCCAGACTAGTTAACGTGTATGACCCACTAGAACTCATCCATGTGCAACTCACCATAAACAGTGTGTTGTACCATGTCCTTGCAACCTACTAGTCCCCACCCATGTCCCAGGAAACCCATACTACTGATCTCAATGCACTAGATTCCCTCACTGTTCAACGCAGTGCGATATTCATGAGGGATGTCAACAGTCCCTCTATAGATTGTAAATCCTATACCACTTATAATGCACAAGCCCAGTGATTCTTGAACTTTGTAAATATGAACATCATGGAACAGTTTGTCCATTCTTCAACCAGGTGTACAAACATCCTTGACCTTGTACTCATGAACATGTGGGGGCAGATGTTCCTCACCCAGTGTAATTTTTTCACTGATCAGATCTGACCGTAAGGCAGGATTATGTGAAATAAAAATTAAATTTCAGGATCCAGCAAAACCAAAAACCTCTAGGAACTATTCCAAGTCCAACCTCTCTCTACTAAGCAACATCTAGGCTAAATTCCAAGCAGCCCCAAACACAGTAAATATCATAGCATACACTGAGCTATTTACAAAATCTCTGCACAGCCATATTGATAGCTGTATAGAGCAAGCTTTGCCCACTTGCATTAAGAATAAGAGAATCTCAAAAGGCAAGCCACCCTGGTGGAATCACAATATCAATTGGTTATACAAGAAAAGAAAACAAATCTTGGCCAAACGTAGTAGGAAAAAAGCCATACATACTACTAACCCCCTGACCAATCTAAGCAGGCAGCTAAGAGAAGGGTATGACCCTGAGTAGCATCCTGCCCTCACCAAGAATGATACCACAGTATAAAGAAAAAAAGATCAATTTCAACAATTGGCTAAGCTTTTGGTGTCATTCAAAGGGGATCCAGTGTCTGTCAGCCTGGGATGACATGCTTGATAAGCCTTGTTGTTTCACAAGAGACGGCTTGCACCTGTCACCCCTAGGCTTTTGAATACTAGCCTAAGCTCTTGCTGCCCCCATAGTGCCTTTTTTAGGCAAGGCTCAAAAGTGGAACCCACCTCCATAAACAGCAGAAATAAAAAAATGAGGGTTATGCTACTCAACCCCAGGAGTTTAAATCTCAAAAGGCACGTGCTCGAAGCACTCCTCAGTATGGAGAACATCGACATCTGTGCAGTAACTGAAACCTGGTTCAAGGCTCCACAGAGCACCCCAGCACTACTGGCCTACAATTCATACCACACATTTCGGCCACAGAACATGGACCGAAACACAAAAGGAGGGGGTATATCCATATTTGTCAAGGATTCCTACACCTCCAGGTTAGTGGTGCAGCATGATACTTCTGGGATCATCCATGTTCAACTAACATCGGGAAATTCTGCAATGCAAATTGTGGCCTGCTACAGATCACCCTCCATGACCCAGGACCACCACTCTGCCTTTCTGGAGACACTGGAAAACATGAAGGTCCTACCGAACACCCTGATATTGGGCAATTTCAATTACCCTACCATTTACTGGGAAAACTACTCAAGTACAAACTCCCAGGTGCAGTGCTTCCTGGAATTTATCAACTCAAATTCCCTGGATTAGCTGGTAAACTCCCCTACCAAAGGTGAAAACATATTGGACCTGGTCATCTCCAACATGGGTGATAGGTGTTCCGCACCGGAGGTCAACCCGTCACTGGTTAGATCAGACCATAAAATAATCACTCTGGATGTCCACACCACACTACCACCCCCAACCATGGAAACTACAGTGAAATATTTTTCAATAGCAAGCTTCACCTTACTTAAGACAGAAGTGGTAAGTTTCACAGCCCCCATGCTAAAGGATAACAGTGTCTAAGATACAGGAACCTTTACAAATGCACTCTATGAGCACCTACAAGGATGCATGGATCGTGCCATCCCTAGCAAAATCAAGACTCACTCCCCTAAGAGATGGAAACCAGTTTGGTGGACCCCTGACAAAAACAGGCATACAATAGAAGGAGGAACTAGTTCAGAAAAAAAGCAAATCCCAAGAAGGAAAGACATCCCTGATCAGTATCAGTAAGAAACTAAGGTCCCTCATAAAATCATCCAAGGCTAACTTCGAAAGAAAAATAGCCAAGGATTCAAAAGATAACCACAAAGCTTTCTTTAGCTATGTCAAGAATCTAAGTGGCAACTCACAGATATGCTCTGAGCTAGTGCAAAATAGCACACAATATACTGAACCTACTGATATTGCAAACATCCTGGCAGATAGATTCAGTGCAAACTTCACCCCCCTCTCACCCCCAAAAGGGCCCACAACAATACCGGAAAAGTGTAGTGTCCCAGAAATCACAGACGCACAGGTGAAAACAACCCCTTCAAAAGCCACAAGCACAGCGTCATTGGGGCCAGATGGTGTCCCAGGCTGCATCTTGCATGAACAACAGAATGAACTAACCCCCCACCTAAACACACTGTTCAACCTAAGCCTCTCCACAGGCTACATGCCCATAGAATAGCGCACAGCAATAGTTATTCCGCTCCACAAAGGAGGGGCCACAACTGACCCTGGTAACTATCGCCCCATAAGCCTGGTCTGGGAAGCTATGAAGCGCATCATCATGGAACTCATTAACAAAGATATTGGGAACCTCCAAACACTTGACCCGCCCCAGTTCGGCTTTGTT
Organism: Protopterus annectens; assembly: GCF_019279795.1. Taxonomy (NCBI): domain Eukaryota; kingdom Metazoa; phylum Chordata; order Ceratodontiformes; family Protopteridae; genus Protopterus; species Protopterus annectens. Next base: position 932,689,159 of record NC_056746.1, read on the forward strand.
AAGGGCAGATCATGCCTACTAAACCTGGTTGACTTCTTTGAGACAGTCACCAAGGCAATAGATGAGGGAAAGGTGGTTCACACAGCCTACCTTGACCTCGTCAAGGCTTTTGACACCATTCCCCACTTGGGAATTATAGAAAAACTCACCAGCCTGAACATAAACCCCTACGTCATGAGATGAGTTGTCAACTGGATTACAGACAGAACTCACACTGTAAGAATTGCGGGCTCCAGGTCCAACTCTAAACCAGTCACAAGTGGTGTCCCACAAGGCTTTGTCCTGGGACCCCTACTGTTCAGCATATACTTTCTCAGAAGTACAGGCAAACACAGAAGGACTATGGCTAACCAAGTTCGCCGATGACTGCAAACTGGAAACCATAATTGACTCTCCGGCTGACATCAACATTCTCCAAAAGGGCCTTACTGAGACGGACACCTGGTGTCAAAGTCATGGTCTCAAGCTAAATACCAAAAAATGCATAGTCATCCCGTTTCGGAAAAACAAACACCTATAAATTACCACATAGGTGGCAGCCCCCTTAATACACAAGAGGTAATAAGAGATCTGGGGACCCGGGTAGATAGCAATCTCTCCTTTGACAATCATATTGCCAAAGTAGTTAGGAAATCCTTCTATGTAGTCCATCTAATTACTAAAGGGTTCGCATCTAGAAATAAAGAGGTTATAGTGCCCCTCTACTCATCACTCATCAGACTCATCATAGAGTACAATGCCCCATTTGGGATGTATCTCACAAGACACTTCCAACAGCTGGAAAGACCACAAAAGTACCTCACCAAGAGGATTACTGGCCTCAAATATATGTCCTATGCAGCCTGACTGGAAAAACTCCGGCTGTACTCAGTGGCATATCGCTTACTCAGAGGTGATCTCTGCATGACTTGCAAAGCCATGTCCAACTCAGAATTGATGGACATGCTCCACCTAAAGAAATACAAGTCACTGCGAGCCACTCGCTCTAGTGAGCTAAACCTCACGACTACAATAAATAGAACATGCTGGAGGGATAGATTCCTGTCACAGAGACTCCCCATGCTTTGGAACAAAATTCCTAACTACATTAATAAAACAAGAAATACGGGCGAAGGCAAATGCAGATACAAGCAAGAAATTTATTTCGTCTATTTTATTTATTTATTTTACATTTGTTGACCGGGCTAGTCTAGCTGGAGATAATTCCATTTTCAGTAGCGGCCCGGGGAGAAAAGCTCCACAGAAGTAAGATACATACAGAAAAACCATCATACAAAAATAATAATAACAATAATGATAATAGAGTTAGTAATAGAGTTTGCAAAAAACAAAAACATGCAAACCCTTCAATGGAAAGTACTACTACTTGAGTTAATTACTATAACATACAATTACAGTCTAGATGACATTATACAAGTTGACACATACTTATCAGAAGATGAAAGCAAGGATTGGAGGTAAGGAAAGTAGAGTAAAAAGAAAAAAAGGAAGAAAAGGAAAGGAAATGAATGTGGAAAAGAGAGCAAGTTAAGGTAGATAACAGGTATCGAAGCAGAGGGGGTAAAACAGGAAGCCAAGTAGAGAAAAGAGAAAGGAGTAAGAGAGAAAAGTTTTAGAATTAGGGAGTACTAGTGGAAAGTTAATCAGGTTTATTACAGGAACAAAGCCAGTGATTTTGGAAATGCAGTTTAATATTTTGTTTGAAAAGAGGCAATGATGTAATATTTGTTATATTAGAAGGTAACAAATTCCATTTTTTCCCTACCGCATTGGTAAATAGTGAGTTGCCAGCATTGTTATTTGATTTTATTGTACTTGTTAGGAGTTTACTAGAAGAGCGGAGAGAGTTGAGATTGTTATAGGGGATTATGAGTTGTGAGAGTATCGGAGTATTATTAGGTTGGTACAGTATTTTATGGGCAATAGAGAGTTGATGGATTATAAGATAGTTTTGAAACTCTAGCCAGCCTAGAAGTTTTAAGTTAAGACAGTGATGGGTTTTATAGGGGTTACCAGTAGCGAAGCGGGCAATGTTATTATAGCAGGTTGCCAGTTTGTTAGGGTTGGTTTTTTTGAGGTTGGTGAAGATAGGTGAAGCATAGAGAAGAGTAGAAATAAGATGGGAGTGAGCAATCCTTGTTCTAGTAGAAGGTGTAAGAAATGGTCTAATTCGATATAAGGATCCTATTTTTCTGTTAACTAGTTTTATGGAGTTGTTAATGTGTTGGTCAAAAGAAAGATTATTGTCTATGGTAATACCTAACAGTTTAGTTGAAGTGTCGGGTGAGATGACAGTGGCACTGTTGGAGGAGATGGAGAAATGTAAGGGGGAGGCCCTGGATGTGGGTGTAAAAAGAAGAAGTTTAGTTTTTTTAGCATTTAGTAAGAGGAATCGACTAGAGAACCATGTTTCTACGGTATTAAACACCTTTTGGGTGAGAGAGATAAGTTCTGGGGTAGAAGATGCTGAGCAGATGAGAGTAGAATCATCAGCGTCTATGGTAAGAAAGTTATAATTCACATTGAACTCCAATGATCCAATTCTATTCAAAAATGACCAGGAGTCTTTACATATTTGAGACTCATTGGTGAGATATTTCTGCAGAATAGCATCTACAACTTTAGCACAAGAGTAAGTTGGTGATCCTCTACTATCCACTAAAGGTCTTAAAGATGGATTCTCAATACTCTTGTGGATCTTAGGTATACCAAAAATACAAGGATATCTAGGAAATAAAGTCTTCGTATAATTGTACATTTTTTGGTCTATCTTCCCCTTAATGAATAAGTCTTCTATACAATCTCTAATGATGCTATAAGCTTTGTTCACCTCAGATCGGGTACTAGGACTATACACTTCAGTATTTAGCAACTCGGTCATCCGATGTTGGTAGTCAGACATACTGAACACCACCAAACCCCCACCTTTGTCTGGCTTACAAAACCTCAAGCCTTGTGAATAAAAAAATTGTAACATCTCACGTTCATCATTACTGATGTTACTAGTATGGTTCCTACCTACCTTAGAAGTATTGACATGTCTAACATCTAGTTCACAACATATCTCAGACCTTTAGTGGATAGTAGAGGATCACCAACTTACTCTTGTGCTAAAGTTGTAGACGCTATTCTGCAGAAATATCTCACCAATGAGTCTCAAATATGTAAAGACTCCTGGTCATTTTTGAATAGAATTGGATCATTGGAGTTCAATGTGAATTACAACTTTCTTACCATAGACGAAATAAATTTCTTGCTTGTATCTACATTTGCCTTTGCCCGTATTTCTTGTTTTCCTAACTACATTAGGCAGAGCCCCTCACTAACCCTCTTCAAGAGAAACATTGATGAGTAGATGGGTAACAGAAAATACACCCCTGGGATCACTTCATTGGCTCTTCTTGACAGAGGCTCAGTTAATTAATCAATGGGGTGGCGAAAGCTGACACACTCTGGCTAGGCTTATAAATGCCCTCAGACAGATAGTCTAGTACCTACCTATGAACCTATGAATTAATACTTCAAAGGCTAAATATAAAGAAAAAAATAGCTTCTCAGGCAAAGGGCAACCACAAAGCTTTCTACAGCTATGTCCGTAACCTCAGAGAAAATACACAACAGTGCACAGAACATATTGTAAATGGCATCACTCACACTGCAACCTTTATGCTGACAGGTTCAGATCAAATTTCTCCCCAACTCCCCTCCTGATAGTCCAAAGGAAATACCACATAATACAAGCCCCCCAACCATTACTAGGGAACAGGTCATCAATGCACTTTCCAAGGCCAAAAACACTGCATCAATCTTATAGGTTCATAGGTTCATAGGCTGGTACTAGGCTATCAGCCCTAGGGCCTATACAAGCCTAGCCATAACAATTCCCTGGCTATTTCTTCCCACACTATTTACTTCCCTGGACCCCTGTCTAGCAGGGTGACTGACGTGATCCCCGGGGTGATTTTCCTTTCTCCCATCCAATCGTCAAGGTTCCTTTTGAAGAGGGCCAAAGAAGCACTCTGCTTGACATGTATGGGCAATCTATTCCAGAGTCTGGGGAATCTCTGGGTCAGGAACCTATCCCTCCAGCATGTTTTGTTTATTATGATGACAAGGTTTAGATCCCTGGAGCGTGTGGCTCTGAGGGATTGGGATTTCTTTAAGTGTAGCATGTCCAACAGCTCTGGGTTTGACATGGCCTTGTATATTAAGCAGAGATCACCTCTGAGTAGATGATATGCAACAGAGTATAGCTGGAGTTTTTTAAGGCGGTCAGCATAGGGCATCTGCTTTAGGCCTGTGATTCTTTTAGTGAGGTATTTCTGTGGCCTTTCCAGTTGTTGCAGATGACTTGAGAGGTACATGCCAAACAGGGCATTGTATTCTATAATGGGTCTAATGAGGGATGAGTACAGTGGGACAATGACCTCCTTTTTTCTGGATAAAAAGCCCTTAGTGATGAGGTGTGCCACATAGAAGGATTTCCTGACTGTTGTGGCGATGTGGTTATCGAAGGTGAGACCACTGTCCACCTGTGTCCCTAAGTCTCTTAGCAGACTTTCAGTGTTTAGTGTACTGCCACCTATGTGGTAATTCATGGATACATGTTTTTTCCCAAAGGGGATAACTATACATTTCTTGGCATTGAGCTTGAGCCCATGGCTCTGGCACCAAGCCTCTGTTTCTGTAAGGACCTTTTGTAGAATATCCACATCATTTAGGGATTCAATAATGGCTCCCAGTTTGCAGTCATCTGCGAACTTTGTTAGCCAGAGTCCCTTAGTGTTGGCCTGTACTTCAGAGAAGTAGATGCCAAACAAGAGTGGTCCCAGGACTGAACCCTGTGGTACTCCACTTGTCACCTGTCTGGAGCTGGATTTGGAGTCGGCTACTTTTACAGTGTGGATTCTATCAGTAAGCCAGTTAGCAACCCATTGGGTGATGTAGGGATTAATGCCCAGCTTAGTAAGTTTATCTATGATTACAGAGTGGGGGATGCTGTCAAAGGCCTTGGCAAGGTCTAGATGGGCTGTGTGGACCACCTTACCCTTGTCTGTGGTTCTGGAGACTGATTCATAGAAGTCAATCAGGTTCAGGAGACAAGATCGGCCCTTCACGAACCCAAACTGGGTGGGGTCCAGTGTTTGAAGGTTACCAATGTCTTTGTTTATACATTCCATGATAATACACTCCATGGCCTTGCAGATAAGGCTCATCAGACTGATGGGACAGTAGTTTCTGGGATTCAAGGTGGATCCCCCCTTATGGAGTGGGATAACTGTAGCTCTGCGTCACTCAGTGGGCATGAAACCTGAGGTGAGGCTATAATTAAACATGACACTTAGGTGAGGTGCCAATTCATTTTGTAGTTCATGTAGTACACAGCCCGGGATGTCATCTGGTCCCATGGATGCTGTATTCTTAGCTTTGGAGAGTGCGTTTTTTACCTGTGTGACCGTTATTACCAGAATTTAGCAATCTTGAATATTGAGATTTAGCAATATTGAGATGGGCCATTTAGGGGGTGAGAGGGGGGTGAAGTTGGCACTGAATCGATCTGCCAGGATATTGGCAATATCCTTGGGATAAGTATATTTAATGCCATTCTGTTTTAGCTCAGAGCAGATCTGAGCATTGCCATTTAGATTTTTGACATAGTTATAGAATGCCTTGTGGTTGTCTTTGGAATCTTTGGCAATTTTATTTTTGTAACTAGCTTTGGAGGATTTTATGAGGGATCTCAGTTTCTTACTGAGGCTGGTAAGGGAGTTTTTTGCATCCTGGGATTTTCCTCTTTTCTGCAACAGTTTATTCCTTTTGTTGTAAAGTTTGTTTATGGCAGGGGACCATCAGATTGGCTTCCTTTTTTTGGGTGAGAGCATCTTGGTTCTGTTTGGGATGGCACGATTCATGCATGAGTGGATGTGCTCGTACAGTGCCTTAGTCTAGAATTCAGCAGTTGAACTTTCAGTTCCTGTCTGCATGGGTGCCCTGATAACATTCCAGGATGTTTAATAAATAGCATGAAACATGAGCGCTCTGGTGCACTTGAATCACTTTTCAACTGCCCTGATTCTGAAAGACTTGCACTCGGTGCAACTTACTTTAGTGTAAGGTCTATCTATAAACAGGCTTACACTAGAGGCCATATTCCAAAAGACCTTTTCTCATTGTAAGCAACATTACTCCAGTGTAATACACTTATAATGAGAGCAAGCCTTTTGGAATTGGGCTCACAATTTACATATCTAAAAAAAGACATAATGAATATATTTAAAGACACACATGTATACAAAACTAAAATAAATAAATCAATAAATTAAAAACTAAAACTTGCTGTGCCTATCTCTCTAACGCTACCTTACTTATGGATATGAATAATTTATGCTAATTAGATGTTCTTGATTTTAACCAAATACCTCTGAATTCCAGGGCTTTGTCTCAGATTCCCTACTCTAGAAGTTGAGAGGTGTGCTCTGCTTATCCTTCTATAACATCAGACATGTTAACACCCCCATTCATAGAAACTGAGAAATATTAATCTACACATACTGCTGATATCAATAATACACAGAAATGGAATACAACACAATTTAAATGAAAACAACATTAATAAATATAAAAATTAAAAGAAAACCACAGCCGCAAGCAACTAATTGGAGAAAAGAGTCTTCAAAACAGACTTAGAACTAAAAATCTACACTGAATTAAAATAAAATAAATTACTGACTTAAATCCTAATATCACCTTCACTGTATTAATAAAACCTTACAAAGTTAACAAAAATGTAAGAAAGATGAAAACTTTCCTCATAATGACAGCAGAAAGCTACTCAGAAGACAACTCATCTATTAAAACCTACAGGAAAGCCCTGTTTAACAGACTTAATGCTTAGTTACCTGGATTATTTGAAATTAATAGGAAAGTCTAATTCAGACACATGAAAGATGTAAATATGTTCTTGTATGATAAATAATAATTGTATTCTAGATTTAGGGGCACAATTTTTAGTGGGTTTTCCTTCTTCTTGAGGTACTCCAACCTTGAAGTGATAATATAAAAATTGGAGATGTGGTGGGGCGGCTTGCTCTCCTGAAAAAAATATTTTCTAAAGCTTTTTTAATGGCATTCTGGCATTCAGATAAAAGCATGCTAAACACTGTGCCAGTTTACTACCAAACCCACAGACAAAGTTCTCAATGTCTGCTCAATAGGCATGGACAAATTTACAAACAATGGGGGGATAAAGGTCCAAATGTAGGAACAATTATTAAATTTTACTCTGACACACATAAAAAGTTAATAGGACATCAACGTGTATTTTCTGAACAATAACAGATATGTAACTGTAATATATGGCATTACTGATTGGCTTTAATCATCAGTGTTTTACCAGAAAATTAAAAAAATGTATGAGGAAGGCAAAATCAGGAACTTTCTGTAAAATCAGAGAAAGTTGAGAGGTATGCCTTCAAATACTACAGAATATACAAAGCATTTTATCTCACAGAGCATACCACTGCTCTGGACAGACTCCCCATCCTTATAAAACAACGTTTATCCCTGTCCATATTCAAGTGCAACTTGATTCTATGGATGGGAAACAGAAAATTTACTCCAGGACTGCCTTCGATACTACTAATGGATAAAGGCAGTTACTAAATAACTTATCCCATGCATGGGACCTCTAAAGTTATCTGTGGTATGATCCCAGTTATTCACACTGGGGTAATTTATAATTATTGATCACTGAATGAATAAGGCCAGTCTCTAACCAAATGGAATAGGTTAATTCCAGTACAAAAAGGGAATCTGGCTAGGCTTAAAACGACACACAATGGCAGCTAGCCTAGTACTTACCTATGAACCTATTAATACAGTTATCACAAAGTACAGGCAAAAGAACATAAATAATAATTTTAAACAGTAGTATTTTTACTGCCAACATAGTAAACATAAACATACACTAAATCACTGAATCACTGTGCTGTGCGCATCAACCCTTTTAGTAAAATATGTGTAAACAGAGAACATAATATGTATACCATACCATTCAAATTCTTAGTGCAAGACGTCTAACATGGGGGGGGGGGGCAACGACTCAAATATAGGGACAGATTTTAAATATTGCTCTTACAAACTTAGATACTTGTTAATATAACAGGATTTGTGTTAACATACATTTTCTGAAGAATATGAAGTCTGAAACTCAAACATGTCGTTATTTAGTGACTTCAGTCCTCAGTGATTTGCCGAAAAGCACAAATTTTATGAGGAATACACCATAATATTCTGCAAACACCTGGATAGTTGAGATGTGTGATATATATATATATATATATATATATATATATATATATATATATATATATATATATGTGTGTTATATAGTTGAATGGTGCACTTATCACAGGGAAAAAGAGGGGGTACAGCTGGATGGCTTTTTATCTGTGTGTCTTTATTGCAAACAGTGATGAGTGGGAAATTTACTCTTTCTTCTCTGTAGTGAGATCTCAGAAATGGTATATAAAATTACCAGGGGAGTAGATGACTAAAAAGCATATACTTGTGTGTGAATATATATATATATATATATATATATATATATATATATATATATATATATATATATATATACATATCGTCAGAGCTTGTTCTCCTATAAGTGAGACTTTGGCTCACTGAAAATTATCTGTTTAAAAAAACCTCCTAATAAATAACTAAATCATTATCATCATCAACTCCTTTTACCCACTTTTTTTCTATATGGGGTCAGGGTGTCACATCAACTTTCACCAATCTCTTTCTATTCATTTCCACTATCCTACCTTTTTGAACATCTTCTCTCATACAACCCACAATTTCTTGGCTGGATTTCCTTGTTTCCTTTTGCCTTCTTCCTGTTTCCCACAAACCTTTTTTATCAAATTATCTTCTGTTTACTGCACATGCCTGCAGCACCATGATCTGTTCTCTTTGACCTTTTCTGCAATTGGAGCAACTTTGACTTCCGCTCTGATATTGTAATTTCTTTATGTGTCCTACAGTGTGCATCCTACCACCAGACTCAGGCACTTCATCTCCACCACCTCTAGTTTCCACAACTGCTCGGATTTTACTGCCCAGGTTTCTGTACCATACAGCAGTACTGGTCGCACCACTGTTTTGTACACCTTACTTTAAATTTCTTTGGCATTCTTCTGTCATATAGCACTCCACCACTCTCTGACAATTGACAGCAGGATTTTTGATTGTAACTTTGACTTCTTTGTTCAGAGTTCCCTTCTCCTCAGCCATCTCTCCCAGATACATGAACCTGTTAATCTGTTCCACTGTTTTCTCCTCTATCTTAATTTTCATCTTCTTCAGATTCCCCCATTTGCTGCCATTACAACTGCCTTGTCAGTTCTCAGTTTCATCAAACTTTCCTCCACTTTTGCTTTCCATTCCTGTAGCATTTGCTGAAGTTCCTTTTCAGTGACAGCTTGTAATGCCACTTTGTCAGCATGCCGCAGCTGTGTTGCTCTGCTCCCTCTGACCTGTTTGTTAATATAGACCATCACCAATGGGCTCAGAGATGAAGCTCAAGTCCATTGTTCCTATATGGACCATCACCACTGAGCTCAGAGATGAACCCCGAGTACATAGTTCATATATATACCATCACCACTGGGTTCAGAGATGAACCCTCAGTCCATTGTTCCTATATGGACCATCACCACTGAGCTCAGAGATGAACCCCGAGTACATTGTTAATATATATACCATCACCACTGGGTTCAGAGATGAACCCTCAGTCCATTGTTCAAATATAGACCATCACCACTGGTCTCAGAGATAAACCCCAAGTCCATTGTTCCTATATGGACCATCACCACTGAGCTCAGAGATGAACCCCGAGTACATTGTTAATATATATACCATCACCACTGGGTTCAGAGATGAACCCTCAGTCCATTGTTCAAATATAGACCATCACCACTGGGCTCAGAGATGAACCCTGTCCATTGTTCATATTTGTATAATTAAGTCCTTGTACATAGCCTGCGCAAATTCTACTAGTGTTTCCACGACTTCACACTATCACAGGACTGTCCACTTCAGCTTTACTGGGACATTATCATATGCTTTCTCTAAGTCCAGGAATGCCCAACTGGACTCTTTCCTCATCTCTACCTTTTCTCCACTATCTGTGTCTCACTGCCAACAATAGGTCAGCTGTGCTGTATCTAAGTTGCTCATTTCCCATTTTACTTTCAACTATTTTGTATAGTCGTTTATCAACTCCCTCCACACCACTCTCATGTAGTGCAACAGTAGTTATATAACTCACTACTACCCACATCTGTAAATGACCCCTTAGCTCCTGTGCACTGGTACTAGAGCGCTTATTCACCATTCATCTAGGATACGCCTTTCTCTCCATCAGGATCCATTTCTCCTCTAAGTCACCCAACATATTTATCATATTTGCTGTCACCTCATCTGATTTCCTTGACTTCATGTCCTTAATGTTGTCATTATTTATTTGAGAGTGGGTCCTTCTTCCTCTTTTATAGTAGGCTGTGTCTGGGGCAGTACAGCTTTTATGAGGTCTTCCTCATTCAGAAGCTGCTGGAAGTACTCCTGCCACCTGCCTTTGATGTCCTGTGTACTAGATAGTAAATTAGTACTGGTATCTGTTGACTATCCGATAGGTTCATAGGTTAATACTAGGCTGTTTATTCAGTGGATGATTTGTTGTTTATCCACCTGATCCCACTCTGAATTTACCAAGAAATTAAATTAAGACCAGACTTGTGTGGATTTCCTCCAGGTGCTCTGGTTTCCTCCCATGTTTCAAAGACATGCATCTGGAGCGTTTCTTCCTGGGCCTCCACTGAAAATCGGCTTTGTTCCAAGTCAGACTTTCCCAATAAACAAATAATAAATAAATAAAATTACTTTGGCCCTAGTTACATCCCTTTTCTGTAAAGTCTTGAGGGGTTAGGACAGACCCCGAAAAGAATAAATTACTTTGAACCTATCTATATTCTCTTTCCACAACGGCTTGAGGGGGCCAGACCAGGTGTATACTTTCAACTGGCTATCCAGTCATCCAGATTGCACCTAAAAGGATCAGAAAACAGCCTCTACATCCAAGAGGAGTCTATTCCATAAAAGAGGTATTCAATGTGATAGATATTTGTCACACCAGAAGGTCCTATTTGTATTTTGTTGGACATTTGGATCTCTATAGAAGGTGTTTAGGATGTACTTTTATTGTTGTGAAGGAGGTTGAATAGGATCTGATCCTTCAAGGCTGTGGTGGCCAGGCATAGATCCCCACTAAAAAGTTAATAGGAACTGAAAACAGTAAGTACTTTAAGGCAGTCAGGGTAGATCAAAGTGGACAAGGCTTTGACTGTGTTAGTAAGAAAATGATGTGGTCTCTTCTGCTGGATCATGTTCTTAGATAATGTACATACTAAAGGGGTATATTATACTCTATAGTTGGTCTGATAGGGGAGGAGTAGAGGCGATGATGTCATGCTTGGATCTTCTTTATCTTCCTGTCTGTCTTGCAAACTGATGTTTCTTTGTGCCATCTGTTGTTACATTTCAGAAGCTGGTAGAGTATGTCTGATGCTTTGTTTTTTTTTTTTTTTGTGTTTTGACCACTATCTTAGCCTCTTTGTTAGCTAAACAGTATTCCTTCTTAAGCTGGTCCATCTTTTCTATCTCCTACTTTCACCCCCTCTTTCTTTCGATAATTTCTTAGCTTCTGCATTTCACTACCAGCTCTCCTTATGTACCTGACTTCCGTACCTGTTTGCCTGCAGGCCTGCTCTATAGTCTTAAAACATGCCGTTTTAAGACACTGGCATTCTTTTCTCATTCTATTTCCTCTTCCTTCTGAGATGCTACGGCCCTGAGTACTTCCTTGAACTCTTGTGATTTTGCTCTAATCAACTTCCAGGTCTTGGGCCTAATGTCTCTTGATCTTAGACCCTTCTCTGACCAGTGCTTGCAGATGACGGTGGTGAGCAGTGGTTTGTGTTGTGGCCTGACTGTGTCACTGGGGATGACTTTGCAGTCCTTGATTCTACCCCAATGTCTTTTCCTTACTAGCTGGACATGTACGTCAGTTGCATATTGACTACTCTTGTATGTCATTTTGTGATTAAACAAGTAGTAAAAAAATCAACGGAATTTCTATTTGTCTCTGTGAAAATTCTTCATCATAACAATCATCCCATTTTGGATCTAGAGGCTGCATTAAGTTGGCCCCTATAGTGGCTGTTCTGCTCATGTAGAGAAAAGGAATCCATTGACACTACCGAGGTTGTGAAGTGTGCTCACACTAAACCGTAGCGGGAAGAACTGTATGCATGATATGCACCTGTGTTCTGTTTTGGGAGAGATGGATATTCAACTTCTGTCAGAGTCATCACATTGCAGAGATAAACAGAAAACTGGTCAATGGCAGCTATCATTTCATTGCACACAACAGTGTATGGATGTGTCTTGTGACATTAGTGTACAGCTGTATACACAAGAAGAAAACACCAGAAACACTATCCTTTCTTTGTGTACTCATATTATGAACTTACAAACTCATAAAGAGATCTGCCTCTCAGTCTGATCCTCATGATGACTCTGTGAACTCACAGCTGCACAAGAAATCACTTCAGTCATGCAAAGGGGGACCAATGTAGCATTTTCTTGCACGTGTGTTAGCCAGAAGAGCATCTACTCATAGTTTGACAAGTGCAGGAAAAGTACCAGGAGTGGTGTCTGAGGTTCGAACAAGGCCAGGATGTTCAACTACTAAACTGCAGTTTAAGAAACATATCCCATATAAAGGTTCACAATTCACTTACTACATATAGAATGAAATGTTGCTCAGATTAATACACAAGAACAATTGAACAGCATTGGTGTTTCATTACTTTTACAAAACATGCAGCCATAATAAATATTCAGTGCTGGATTTTATGATTTTTTTTCTCCCAGCTTGAAATCTTGAAGGTGAAGATTTGGCAATCCTTCAGTGTTGTTGTGTGTGTGTGCCACGTTTGAGTGAGTACATGTGCATGCTTGCTTGTGGGTCTACTGTGTCTGTGTGTCTATGTATCTCTGTATGTGTACTCCATTGTGACTCTTCAAAGGATAAAGGGGTTTTTGCAGAAGGAATAAATGAATGAACAGTGTATTTTGTATATCAGTGAACAACAGTTTTCTTTGGAGCAAGGCTAGTCTGATTGTAACTTTTTCCACCCCAATCATACCTCTCAACCTCTTATAGCAAGAAATCTGGAAAAAGCTACAAATAATGGGGGGACAAAGGCCCCAAAATAGGGATCCTTTCTTAATATTGCTCTTACAAACTTAGAAAGTCGATAGAATAACAGGTTTTGCATTCACATGAATTTTTTTAAAGGATATGAAGTCTGAAACACAAATGCCTGCCATTATTTTCTGACTTCAGTCCTCGGTGATTTGCCAGAAAACCACAAATGTATGAGAAACAGACCAAAATTATGAAGCAAAAGCCTGGATATTCTGCAAAAATCTGCACAGTTGAGAGGTATGGCCCAATATATGAGTTAGGTAAAAAAATAGATACAGCATTTATTTAAGGTAGTATGTGAAACATCATGTCAGAGTAAAGAAAGCAAGACCCATCAAATGAAAGTAAAGAAAGCAAGACCCTAAGTATATACTAATGTAATGGTTTGCATTTTTCCCTGATGAAGTAATAAAGACAGGCATTATTGTTAAGTGATATATCCTGAGTAAGTTTACCTTCTTGTCAAGTTAATGAGGTCCAGTAAGGTAGCTCTGATGTGATATATGTAGAAGCTCAGACTTCGACAGCAGTTAAGGGTATGTTGCTGTCAGTTCCTCTGAAGTAAATTATGCTTTCAGACTCCATTTTCAAATCACTATGGGACCATTGGGACATTTGTAAACTGCTTGTAAAAATGAAAATCTTTCAACGCAGTTGTTTAAGAA